>NW_019396979.1:132532-156611 GCF_000591075.1 Eurytemora carolleeae | reverse complement strand
TATACTAGACATTAGTTTTCTAACATCTCGTATTCAAAACTGTTTGTAAAGTGTTTAATTGTGATTAAAACTTGGTTACAATCAAAAACAGTTACCAAAGGATTTGAATATTTTTCCCTAAACTCTGTCGTCTGTCAAAGACCTAGATATTTCAAACTATGAAATCTATAAACTAAGTTTGAAAAATGTTATGTTTTCAGCATTAGATTGCAAAGATATGTGAATTTGACCATTTGAGTTTGTGGCAAAGAGTCATTTCCTTTTGTTTGAATACTTATATAAACAGTTTTGAATACGACATGTTCAATTTTTAACAATTTTTTTAATTTGAAATGATTGAATATTCTATATAATACTTCATGATAAACTAGAGGCTCTGTTTGGAACCCATTTTTATGCGTGTTGAAGATAAATTCCTCCTAAAACTTGTATTCCTTGAATCTTGAATATGGATGAGTCTGTAGAAAACCAGGAGTTGGATGAGTGTGGTAGTACAGTCACCGAACTGGAGGTAGAAGTTATTGGACAGAATTTTATGAATTTGAGCTAAGTTGTTGAACTACTTACCGTCGATTCAAATACTGATCAGTAGTTATACAGTTTAGCTATAGTTATCTAAATATCTAACTATCTAAATATCTATCTATCTATCTAAATATATATCTATCCAAATATCTATCTATCTAAATATCTAGTAGTTTTTGAGGATTCACGTAGTTTTTGAGGACTTTCACGTAGTTTTTGAGGATTTCGGTACCGTCGATCGTATACCTCTACCTTTGAATCGAATTCACGGTCACTGATTAGTAAAAACTATAAATTAATAAAACAGAAGAAACAAAACAAAATCAGATCATTCATCTTTTCAATGATTTCAAAACAAAAGAACAGAAATAAATGAATGCAAAATATAAAATGCAAGAGAGGAAGAAAATGTACAATTTGTTTTATTTTGCCTAATTTTGTTTTGCTATTTTTTTCTTAATAACTGGATTTCGTTGAAATGATGTGTATTTGTGCAAATTTGCAACTTTTTGGAGCATATTTGTTTAAGGACGGTTTACTGAATGAAATTGAAGGAATGAAGGATGAATTTCTAAATACTAAACAATATTTAAAGGTAAAAAATTAACAAAAATCACTGTACCGCACTCCTCTGCCGCTTTAGTAATTGCGGTACAGTCCAAAGTAGGACTGCAAAGGTTGGCCCAGCTTGGATATTAAAATGTACACCGCCGGGGCGTGATATATACATTTCTAATACTGTTACTTATACTGTACATAGCTGTTCATAAAATGAGCTTTTGGTTTTCATTGTAGTAACCCTTGAAGTTTGTGGGTACCCCTGTATAGAAAAGCACTTATTATTCAGAAGAATTGTTGATTATCTAAACATTTGAATTTCCAGTTTTTATTGTTGGTTTACAGAATTTTCTTTGCTGCCAACTATAAATGAAGGTTTTGGTTTTAAACTCTATAAATCACTTGATTAAAGCTTGTTTTGGATAATTGGTAGGTTTGTCTTACAAATTATAGAAATTGGCAACAAAAAATCCGGTCTATTTGAAGTACCGGGTTGACTTTAAGGCTTCTAGGGCAAGTTGTACAGTATGCGCGTATATAGTACAGACTTTAGACGGCAAAAAGGGACAGTAAACTAAACAAACCATCCCCTTCTGAAGTGGCAAACCATCAATTCGGAGCTAAAAACTTTAGATTGGTGGTTATCGAGACTAATGCTTGATCCTCTCTTTTTCTTAATATCGAGACTAACCTAATCTTGTACTTGCATCCTGAAAAGTGTATAAAATTCAACCAATCAGAGTTGCATATATGAAGCCGATAAATTTGAAATTTTGCGTGCCATTTAAGATTAATATACACGGGAGGAGCTCTCTAATTTTAAAAATCAGTGTTGGATTTTTCTCTACTATATCCAAGAAAGAACGGTTTAAGAAGAAAATGTGTCCATTGGATAATCAGATTAAGTGCGTCCATTGGATACTCAGATTAAGTAATCGAGTTCAGAGATATCTCATTCAAAAGTTTTCAGCTCTGGTATATCAAATTTAGCCTAAGTTTGAAATATCAAAGGTTTACACCATCAGGTTGCGACGATATAGGGACTAGAACATTTGAGTATGTGGAAAAGACTCAATTTCTTTATCGTTTGTTTTGGTTTTAACAAATAACAATTATCTAAGAAAGTTCACGGAGTTCACCTTTAATTTTCACGAAATTCTATAATTTTTACCCAGTTCTACCTGGGAAAGATGGCAAATATTGAGATCTTATTTCTGTTTTTGTTTGAACTCTTTCTTCATGAAAATTACCTTTTCATGACATTTATCACCTCACACTTCAGCTTTCAACGCACTTTTAAGAGAAGAGGAGGGGGTGGAGAGAAGATGAGGGGAGCTNTTGAGCCAACATTGTTTTGAGAATTTAGAGGATTAAAAAGGGGAATTATGTAATATGAGAACAAATGAATATATATAAAATTTACATATATTTATATATATATATATCTTTTTATATAAATATCATATAGATCAAAGGGAAGGAATATACAGTCTGGACTTACTTATTAATATGAAAATATTGAAAATTAATAGATAAATAATCATAATAGATAAATAATTGTAAATGTTTACTTTTTATTTAAAGGAACTCGGATTTTCTAATTTCGATATCGTTGCAACCCAATGTCGTAGACCTTTAATATTTCAAACTATGAATGCTATTAGATCAAATAATGTAAGTTAGAAATATCAAAGGGTTACATCATAAGATTGCAAAGATATAGGTTTTACAAAGACTGAATTCCTTTAATTAAGAACTAATATTTTGTAGAGTTAACGGGAGTGACCAGTAAGATCATGGTTAGTAATAGTTCAGCTCAGGACAGATAATCAAATTCTTGATGGATAGGGTTTTCAAACAATTAAAATGCTGAGGAAAAATCAGCTGGAAGACTAGAAGACCTCACTAACTCAGCAGGGAAGAAATTAATAAATTGTAATTGTATTACAATTATTCTAATTCTTGAACCTGTCACTCACTTCCCATGTTTAGTGGTACACCATGGATCACTAGACTCTCCTTAGTCGAAGGGGCTGATTCATTTGGAATACCTCCCATTTTGCCTAATGTCTGTATGCGTACTTTGTTCAGCTTGCTCCAGCTTCTTTAAAATCGGCTCAGATGAACAGGAGTTTTTAGTGGTGCATAACCCAGTTTAATATTCTCAGGATGTATCTACCCGACTAGAGGAGGAAGCAGCTACAAGGGAAGCTGCAGAAGAGCAGCTCCTAGAGGAGAAGGATGCTAGAGCAGTTGGATTACAACTTCAGAGGAAAACTGAACAGGAGAACATATTCCTAAAACAGGAGGTTCAGGTAAACAGGAGAATATACTCATGAAATAGAAGGTTCAGGTAAATAAGAGAATATACTCCTGAAACAGGAGGTTCAGGTAAAAAGGATAATATACTCCTGAAACAGGAGGGTCAGGTAAATAGGAGAATTTACTCATGACACAAGAGGTTTAGGTAAATAGGAGAATATACTCCTGAAACAGGAGAATATTCTCCTAAAATTGAAGGCGTAGGTAAACAGGAAAATATAGTCCTGAAACAGGAGGTTTAGGTGAACAGGAGAATAGCTTCCTGGCATACTCTGAATTAAATAGGAATTTCAAAAATCTGTTTTTTTCGGTCATCCGGGATTTCAATCCAACTCCAAGGGATTAATTGTACATCCGGGGTTTAAAGCCAACTCCAAGGGATTAATTGTACATCCGGGGTTTAAAGCCAACTCCAAGGGATTAATTATACATCCGGGGTTTAAAGCCAACTCCAAGGGATTAATTATACATCCGGGGTTTAAAGCCAACTCCAAGGGATTAATTATACATCCGGGGTTTAAAGCCAACTCCAAGGGATTAATTGTACATCCGGGGTTTAAAACCAACTCCAAGGGATTGATTGTACATCCGGGGTTTAAATCCAACTCCAAGGGATTAATTATACATCCGTGGTTTAAAGCCAACTCAAAGGGATTAATTGTACATCCGGGGTTTCAATCCAACTCCAAGGGATTAATTATACATCCGGGGTTTCAATCCAACTCCAAGGGTTTAATTATACATCCGGGGTTTCAATCCAACTCCAAGTGATTAATTATATATCCGGGGTTTCCATCCACCTCCAAGGGATTATTTATACATCCGGGGTTTCAATCAAACTCCAAGGGTTTTATTATATATCCGGGGTTTAAATCCAACTCCAAGAGATTAATTATACATCTGAGTTTAAATCCAACTCCAAGGGATTAATTATACATCCGGGGTTTAAATCCAACTCCAAGAGATTAATTATACACCCGGGGTTTAAATCCAACTCCAAGGGATTAATCATACATCCGGGGTTCAAATCCAACTCCAAGAGATTAATTATACACTCGGGGTTTAAATCCAACTCCAAGGGATTAATCATACATCCGGGGTTTAAATCCAACTCCAAGAGATTAATTATACACCCGGGGTTTAAATGGATTAATCATACATCCGGGGTTCAAATCCAACTCCAAGAGATTAATTATACACTCGGGGTTTAAATCCAACTCCAAGGGATTAATCATACATCCAGGGTTCAAATCCAACTCCAAGAGATTAATCATACACCTGGGGTTTAAATCCAACTCCAAGGGATTAATCATACATCCGGGGTTCAAATCCAACTCCAAGGGATTAATCATACATCCGGGGTTCAAATCCAACTCCAAGGGATTAATTATACATCCGGGGTTTCAATCCAACTCCAAGGGATTAATAGTACATCCGGGGTTCAAATCCATCTCCAAAGGATTAATCATACATCTGGGGTTTAAATCCAACTCCAAGGGATTAATTATACATCCTGTCTGAAAAAAAACTTGGAAAGTGACGACCTCCGGTATAAAAGCAATCCAGTTAATCCAGTAATCCAAGCACAAAGCAAAACCAATCGAAACGGCCATTTGTTTTACCTTCAAAGTTGAAGGAGATTACAAAAATGTAGTTTTGATTTTTTGGCATCATTAATTCCCATATTTATTGGGATACCCTGTATGCATTTAAGTTGATGATAAAAGACTGTTTAGAGCTGGGGCCTTTTGTGTTGGGTACTCTTAATCCGATCACTTGATCTCAATATTCACTATGGGCACTTTTAATTTGAGAATCTACAGTGATATCCAGAAAACTCTGAAATAGGAAGACGACTTTATAGCAATACTTAGGTGTATTTGTTGGTGTTACAAAGCAAATAGTTCTACCTGACACTTATTAAATCACTAATTAATTGAAATGGGTCTGTTTAAACTTTACAATTGCTGCGTACCATGCTTATTGGACCATTAATAGTCATATCTTCAGTCTGAAAGTTGTCTTCACATTTTAGAGTTTTCTGGTTATCACTGTATAAAAACTGTACCTTTCCATATCTTCATTTCAGTTTTTCCTCCCCTGAATTCAAAGCTTCCTTTATCCCCTGAATGGTTACGATTACGCTGCAAGATATCAAATGAAGATTAAATTATTTTGCAGATTAACAACAGATTTAGATCAAGCATTGATCTCAATATTCACAATACAAGAGTTACCAGGTTTTTTGTTCCAGGAGTTAGAGGAGAAACTGTACACGACAGAACTAGACAGGGACCACAAAGAGGAACAGATAAGGTAAAAGAATAAAGTCTTTGCCAAAATAATTGAGTCATTTGCAAAAGAATGGAGTCTTTGCCAAAAGAATGGAGTCTTTGTCAAAGAATGGAGTCTTTGCCAAAAGAATTGAGTCTTTGCCAAACGAATGGAGTCTTTGCCAAAAGAATTGAGTCTTTGCCAAAAGAATGGAGTATTTGCAAAAAGAATGGAGTCTTTGCAAAAAGAATTGAGTCTTCCCCACTAACTCTGATCCTTAAATCAAGACATGTAGCCCAATGAAGTAGACCATGGATCTTTCAAACTATACTTTTTGTTAGATCAAATAATCTAAGCTTGAAATAACAAAGGTTGAAAAGATAAAGGGATTAGAAATTTGAGTTTGTGGTTTAGAGTCAATTTCTATGTCTAGATATTTTCAGGACACATTTAAATATCTAGATAAAGAAATTGAATCTAAACCACAAACTCAAATTTCTAATGAGACACTGTAAACAGATTAAAAAGGTATCCAAGGTAGGGCCATCTCATGTCCCACACATAAGTTTGGTCTAACAAAAACTAAATTAAATCTATAATAAAACAGACCTAGACCTAGACCTAAACCTAGACCTAGACCTAGACCTAGACCTAGACCTAGACCTAGACCTAAACCTAGACCTAGACCTAGACCTAGACCTAGACCTAGACCAAGACCTAGACCTAAACCTCAACTTAGACCTAGACCTAGACCTAGACCTAGACCTATACCAAGACCTAGACCTAAACCTAAAGCTAGACCTATACCAAGACCTAGACCTGGACCTAGACCAAGATCTAGACCTAAACCTAAACCTAGACCTAGACCTAGAAACTTTATGACTTTATATATATTTAGATGTTTGCGAACCCAGGTACCTGAGACTGAATCAGCTTATGTTAAGATTAATAAGGAGAAGAAGGATCTACAAGACCAACTTGAAAGGTAATCAAATTTTACAAAATTACAAATATTTCATCTTGTCAAAAATAGTCTTTTCTTTATTTGAAAACGTTAAAATAAATTCGGGGCTTTTCTTTTTATAATAATTTTTCCTCTTAAAATTCTAATTTCGAATTCTACTATTTAGAAGAAAAAAGGAATCTAGAATACTTTTTTTTTAAAATATGCGCGCAGAAATTATTCTCTAAAAAGAATCTAAGAATAGTTAAAAAAGCACATAGACATTAGCAAAACTTTTATTTGTATAGTAAATATTAAAGAAAGTTATTTTTTATTTCTTATTATTTCAACGATGTTTATTATAAAGGAAAGAGTAAGGAGGTTTTAAAACTTAAATTAAATATGATCTGAATAAAAAATCTGTATATTCCTCCTAAATGGAGTGTTTAGGATGCATGAAGACCTTGAGAGCTGTGAGGAGAGGAATTATAGTTTAAGCAAAATCAAAATAAAACTGGAGCAAACACTAGACGAGGTAGAGTTAAAGGGACACTAGACAAGGTAGAGTTAAAGAGACCCTAGACACGGTAGAGTTAAACGGACACTAGACAAGGTAGAGTTAAAGGGACATAAGACAAGGTAGAGTTAAAGAGACCCTATACAAGGTAGAGTTTAAGAGACACTAGACAAGGTAAAGTTAAAGAGACCCTAGACAAGGTAGAGTTAAAGAGACCCTAGACAAGGTAGAGTTAAAGAGGCACTAGACAAGGTAGAGTTAAAGGGACACTAGACAAGGTAGAGTTAAAGGAACACTAGACAAGGTAGAGTTAAAGAGACCCTAGACAAGGTAGTGTTAAAGGGACACTAGACAAGGTAGAGTTAAAGGGACACTAGACAAGGTAGAGTTAAAGGGAAACTAGACAAGGTAGAGTTAAAGGAAACCTAGACGTAATTTCAAGTGACCCATCATTTATAAAATAGCGTTTTCACAACAAAACCCTTAAAAAATAGGTATTCAGAAATATGAAAATATGAAACTATATTAGTTTAAACCTGACAATCAAAAAAATCAAATGAAATCTACCAGTCTTCCATGGTGTGTTTGGTTTATATGTAATTTAATTGTGTCCTAGGTTCATGTAAATTCTAGTGGCCTCCAAAAGAATGAAAAGTTTTGGCCTCCAATAAAATTTATTGGTCTCTAAGGAAATATTTGGTCTCCAAAGAAATTTATTTGTCTTCTCTTAAATATTAGACAAACAATTAAATAGGGTGGGCGTCAGTCAAATAAAATGTCATTTATAGATAGTGGCCTCCAATGAAAAAATATTCGCCTCTAATGATCAAATATTGGCATATGAACTAAATTGGCCTCCAATAAAAATATTTAACACCCAATGCAATTATATTGACCTCCCATAAAATTATATTAACCTATAATGAAAAAATATTGGCCTTTAATAAAATATATCCAATGATATTATATTGGCCACCAACAAAATTATATAAGCGGTCAATGAAAAAATATTGGCTTCCAATGAAATATACTGGCCTCAAGCAGAACTGTACGCGTACGTGTCACATCCAATGATATTATATTGGCCTCCAACAAAATTAAATTAGCCTCCAATGAATAAATATTGGTTTCCAATGAAATATATTGGCCTGCAATGGTTGTATTGAAGATGGAGGATGAGATAGAGCAGGAGAAGAAGAGTCGAGGAGAAACTGAGAGATCTAAACGCAAGCTGGAGGGAGAGTTTAAACTCTTACAGGAATCTTTATACAATAAAGACAGGTAAAAAGCAAACATCCAGGAGGAGGGGGTGCAGGGCCGCAATGAGCCCCGCAAAATGGTCTCCAAGCCTCCGTATTCGTAGATGAGTATTTAAAATAACCTGACGCTACCCTAAACGTTAGAATAGATGTTATAGAAGTAAAAAATAACATTTATAAATAAAATATAAATCATTAAATAGTCATGCAGCGTTTTCTTGAAAATAAAAAAAACATTGCATACCCTTTAAAATATTTAATACTAATCTGCGAATCCAGAGGCTTGGAGACCATTTCGCGGGGCTCATGGCGGCCCTGCACCCCTTCCCTATATACAACTCTTCCTAGTTTTTTAATAGATTTTAGAGATATGATTTATACCGGGTTCTCTTGCAGTATATTTAACTATGGATGAGAGCTCTAATTTCTACAAATCTACCTATATAATGTATTTAGAGAAGTGCACGAGCTAGAAGTGTCCTATGTAAGGAAGGAGAAAGAAAACAAAACTCTAGGAGTAAAGCTTGAAGAGGAACAGGCCAGGGCTTCAAATGCAACAAAACAGGTTTGATTTATTTATAGAAGAAAAATCCACAATTTTTATGATTGCCGACTATGCGCCACAAAAAATGCTAATTGAAAATAAGATGAACTGTTATAATCCATTAAAATCTTTTTTCTTTAATTACTCATTTTTAATCAAAAGTAATACTCTTTTAACTTTTCTTCTTTAAATCATTGCAATAATTCAAAGGAAATGAAAGGGGTCCATTTAAGTCTAAGTGGTTCAACTACGCCTTGCTAATCATTAAACTTCGCCAAATTTAATACTTTTAGATGTATATATTAATTTTATATATCTTAAAGGGACTTTAAGCGAAATATCAAGTGACCCTCCAATCCGGTGTGCGCTCTGAATGTTGAACTTACTGGAATTTGCAGCTGCACATTCAAGCGGGTTTCGATACATATTCACATACATTACATATTTCTTTAAATCTATCTTATTATATATAGGGTTGTTTAATTAGAGATGGATCCTGACATCAGTGCTAAACAGTAAATGGAAATGTAGACTTCTTCTACCGAACCAATAGTGTTACAGCTATGAATCGGGCATTGACCTCTATACAAGGATAATAATGCTTACAGTCCCTTTAAACAAAAGACACGGTCTAAATTTTAAATGCTCCAACAGAAGATCAATAAAAGGTTCAAGACTGTGTCCGACGATTTACACTAAACCCCTAACCGGCTGAGCGCTCTATGAACAGATTTAAAATCTAAAAGTTTTGAGCTGAGCTAAATTGTGTAGATACGAGAGTTGAGCGCTAGACTGGATCTGGTCGAGGAGGAACGAGAAACTGAAAGACTAGCAAGGATAAGAGCAGAGACACAAAGAGTTGAACTTTCAAGGAAACAAGATGACTAAATTTAAGTTTTTTAAAAAATACTTATTTCTTTTTATTAAAATTTTGACAAAATTTTCTAAACTAGGTGATATGTTTTGACATTTCTGTTTGTCTGAATCTCCATTTTCTTCTTGTTGTTGTTTGTGCATCATCCGGGTCTGTCCTACAGAACGATTTTTGGACCCCCCGCCCCCCCCCCTCCAATCAATCATTATTATTTATTTTGTATTATTTTAGGTTAGGTTAAGTTAAGACAATTCATGGGCCGAGCGCTGCGGCTAGGGAAGGCTAGGGGGCCGAGCGCCGCGGCTTATAGGACAGGCTAGGGGGCCGGGCGTTGCTGCCACATGTCTTACATATAATATCCATGTAAACAATTGATAGGGGGGGGGGGGGGGTCCAAAAATCGTCCTCTAGGAAATTACCCATCATCCGTCATGTTCGGCTAATTTAAAAAATTAAAGTATAATTAACTATACATGTTGACGTAAGATATCATAAAACAAGAGTTATTAATGAATTATGTTTAATAAATGTTGTTTCTTGCTCCTCATTGCATGAATCCGTATGTCACATTACTATAGTGAAAAATCACAATGATAAATTATAAATTTTTGTATAGAAAATAAGTATGGATTTCTTTATCATTTTACTCCTTTCAAGGTTTGAATATAGGGCAATTTTATATTGCGTTGACAGTCCCTTTAAATCTTAAGTCTCAGTCCAATATCAATTTTATATTACGTTGACAGTCCCTTTAAATCTTAAGTCTCAGTCCAATATCAAGACTTTAATTCTAAGTTCATCAAATGTTAAGAAGAGTTGAAGATTTAACTTTAAGCCTGGAGGAAGCCGCAGATTTTAACTCGAATCAGGTCAGTTCATAAAGTTGTGAATTAATGAAGTCTTTACGACTATACTACTGGCATAAAAGTTGTCTTTGCTCATTGAAGATTGCACGACTTATTGTCATTCCATGGGACACCCTGTATTTCCTCTCTTATTGTCATATTCCATAGAACACAGAGTATTTTCTTCTCTTATTGTCATATTTAATGGGACACCCTGTATTCTCTTCTCTTATTGTCATATTTAATGGGACACCCTGTATTCCCTTCTCTTATTGTCATATTTAATGGGACACCCAGTATTCACTTCTCTTATTGTCATATTTAATGGGACACCCTGTATTCCCTTCTCTTATTTTCATATTTAATGGGGCACCCTATTTTCTCTTCTCTTATTGTCATATTTAATGGGACACCCTGTATTCCCTTCTCTTATTTTCATATTTAATGGGGCACCCTATTTTCTCTTCTCTTATTGTCATATTTAATGGGACACCCTGTCTTATTTTCTCTTATTGTCATATTTAATCGGACACCCTGTATTCTTTTCTCTTATTGTCATATTTAATGGGGCACCCTATATTCTCTTCTTTTATTGTCATATTAATGGGACACCTTGTATTCTTTTCTCTTATTGTCATATTTAATGGGACACCCTGTATTCCCTTCTCTTATTGTCATATTTAATGGGACCCCCTGTATTCCCTTCTCTTATTGTCATATTTAATGGGACACCCTGTATTCCCTTCTCTTATTGTCATATTTGATGGGGCACCCTATATTCTCTTCTCTTATTGTCATATTTACTGGGACACCCTGTATTTTCTTTTCTTATTATCTTATTTAATGAGACACCTTTGATTTCTTCTATTATTGTAATATTTTTTGAGACACCCAGTATTCTCTTCTATTATTGTCATATTTAATCGGACACCCAGTATTCACTTCTCTTATTGTCACACCCTGTATTTTCTCCTTTTCTTGTCATATTTAATAGGACGCCCTGTTTTCTCTTCTCTTATTGTCATATTTAATGGGACACCCAATATTTTCTTCTCTTATTGTCATATTTAATCGGACCACCTGTATTGTTTTATCTTTTCGCGATGTTCTATGGGACACCCTGTATTTCTTCTCTTCTTGTCATATTTTTCCACCCTGTATTTGCTATAGTCTGAACTGGGTCGGAGAAGGGAAGATGAAATCATGAGAGTTCGGCAGGAAATAGAACAAGTTAAAACTCTTTACGAAACACAGGTAAAATTAAAGTTTAAAAAATAAAGAAATTTCTTTTGAAAAAATTGCTTTTAGAAAAGATTCCTTTTTTCGAAATAATCAAAATTTAAGTGATTTAATATAACATACCGGTTAAATTTAACATTTTTTTGAATTATGTTTTTGTGCACAATCTTTTTGGTTCATCAAGGAAAAATTAAAGGCAAAAGATACAAAAACTAAAAGAGTTACGGGACAACAATATTAAACAATATTGGGTTTGACCCAATTTACAACGGTACTCTCTTTAAACCTTTATCTGATTAATTATGCGGAAGATATTACCTGCTTTATAACTTAAAACGTATTTGATTCTGAAAATTTCATTTGTTGTTTCTGAAGAGGAAATTTGAAAAAACGCCATTAAAAATAATCAATTTTCACTGAGAATATGATGCATTTTTGGTCAGAAAAAAAGTTAAGGGCACCGTTCTTAATCTGACAAGTTACGACCATAGTCCCTTTAAGAACGGATCCATAGTCCCTTTAAGAACGGATTATATTATTTAAGATCGAAACCTTGAAAAAGAAACACTCTGAGACCTTGAATTGTATCCTGGAAGAAACTGAATCTGGAAATAAACTTCGACTCAAGTATTTTCTTTACACTTTCTATAATTGGATTTATAACAGAGCATCTTAGAACTATAAAGCGACAAATTCTCCCTCTGCGTTGACAGTCCCTTTAAANTAAATACAATTCTTAAATCAATAATCAATAAAATATCCCCAGTCTTTAGATTTCCTAAATGTGGTCAGTTTTTTTGGGGCTTACAAAATTCATTATATCGCCAGTAATACTGAAAACACAATCAAGGCAGACCACATTTTGAAAATTCCGATTAATTTGTGAAACTTAAAATTGGATTTACCTTTTTTCCAACATTTTATATAGACTAGAATGTGAAAGTCAGAAACTAAAGACTGAAAACCATGAACTCCGAACCCTGCTGGATACAGCCTATAGAGATAATAAAACCATGGAACGAACATACAAGGACGACAACTCAAATCTTCAGGTATCAGCTTCATTTCTCCACTTCTATTGAAAACTGTGGAATAGGAAGACGACATTAAAGCTGTATTAAAACTATATTGAATTTCGTTAAAAATCAGATTCAAATGGTAACTTAAAACTCAATTATTAAGTGCAAAATGGCCTGTGAACACTGCACAATTTGACTATGTCTCATCTCATGTACATATTTAAAAAAACAACAGAGATGAGATTTTAAAAGTACAAAAGTCGTCTTCCTATTACGCCTTTCTAATTTCCCCTGTAGGATTTCTGAATTTCCTGTCTCGAATCTTTTAAATTTAAAGTTTTGAGCATAATATTATTTATGCTTTACAGGGTGAGTAAATAATAAGTGTAATTAGCGTATTTTCCTTTTTTCACACACCCTTTATATTGACGAGAAATGTAGTGGATCAAAAACGATTTATGAGTCACGTGCTTCCTATGTTTATTAAGGAAAATAAAGGCTTTATTCTAATCAAAGAAGGGCATGCTCTATTCACAACGGTATCCATTAAACTTTTGTCCGAACAGAATGTTAAAATTTATTTTTTGATCTAAAGATCATTAATTTCTAATTGAGGTTTCTCTATATGACGTGACTTGGGGATTTTATGCAGTAGAGACAAAGAACATAATTAACAGAATTCAACACTAGTGATGATTTAAAAACGATGATATCTTCCACATTATTGATCAGATAAAGGTTTAAAGGCTACTGTTGTGAATCGGCAAGTGCCTTTTTTTACTAGATATTTCAGCGGCAGTCCGTTCAAGGAACCAAAAGAGAGATCATTGGGGCTGAGTTTCCAGGACCTTACATCAATATTATTTACAACATTATCTTGTTTAGAAGTATATCCAGCAACTTGATGAATCTAGAAAGTTTACTGCTGAACTAGAGATGATAAAGAAGAGGCTTGGTAAGTATAAAAAATTAAGAATTAGGGAAACAGTTTTATTTATTTGCAAAAGTTTTCAGAAAAAGGGTCGTGATATGATTTGTTTAAAAGTCAGTTGTTTCAAATTTTACATAATAGCAATGACAAGCTGAAGGGGCCGGCTTTGTCCGTAGAAAAAAAAATTTCGAATTTTTTTGCTTTGTTAAACCCCACGGCCACCCATGAGTGTTCATAAAAAATGTCAGCTCATTAGGTCCAGCCGTTTGGCCAGCAATAGACAACATATATATATGAATGTCTTGTTTTTTATATAGATTATCATTTGCTGAAGTTGGACGCCAGTACAATTGACATTTTTGAGTAAAAAGTTTGAATAATTAAGAAAAAAAAAATGTCTAAACTTTTGGAAATTTGATATTTTTGATTTAGGATCTGAGAAAATTGAACTTCAACGTCAGTTAACGGAAACACAAAATGCTTTAGGTTTTGTATTAAATTGTATTAATTTATACAGTGATAACAAGAAAACTGTGGACTATGAAGATGGCATTTAAATTAAGTGTATTTTGTGGTGATATAGAAAGCACACAGTTTTACCAATAACTTATCTAATCACTTATTAACTGAAATGAGTCTGAACAATTGCTGTATATCATGTTCAATGGACTTTATGTCTAAAAGTCGTCTTCCTATTCCAGAGTTGTATGTCTATCACTGATTTAAGAGATTAAGAGAGTGAATAATTTTGATAGTTTTATAGGGTTTTGTCAAATTTAAATAAAGTGTCAAAATTCTTTGCAGATACGAAAATGTACCAATCTAATAATAAATCGATCCAATAGTTGTGGATTTCTCATGATTTCTTGGTTGATTTTCATGCCTTTACTGTGTTATATTTTCTAAAAATCTTACTTTAATTAATATTTGTTTGGTTTAGGTCAATCCATGAAGCTGAAGAGTGGTTTACAGTTTCAGGTCGAAGAATTAAAGAAATCATTAAACGACGAAGCGAAAGAGAAATCCACATTAAATAGTAAACATAAAAACTTATTTCTTGAGTTCAATCATCACAAGAAACAGATGGAGGAGGTTCTTGATGCAAAAGATAATATTTCGAGGAGATTAAGGTAATTTCAAATGAACCTCTATTTAAAGAGGTCCCAACTTAAAACGACAACATTTAAACATTTCTCTTAATAACAATGGAGAAGATATCAGAGTTTTCTTATATTGAAAAGATTTTTTATTTACTTCCTTGTCTCCACAGCAAGTTATTTTTACAGAGAAACCGCGATTGAAAATTATGACATGCAAAATATGATACCTTTACAACTTTTGATAATAATCGTTCAAATAAGATACGGGTCACTTATAATAATTAGATCAACTGCACTGATTTCAATTTAACTATGCGTTAAAGTGCCAGTGCCATGGGAGCGGATGCATTCGCACCCTCTCTATGCAGAGTAGTGCTAGTCCTATTCAGTGTCATTATAGTAGTATTACTATTTATGATCTTATCAGTAGGGATGTTAACGTTTTCCTTTATGAAAAACGATAGTTTCGTTATGAAAACGACGACAAAAACGAAACGACCGTTTTTAAAAAAGTTCCTTTTTTAAAAAAAGGTCGTTTTCGAAAAGCTCGTTTTTATAATGCTTGCCGTTTTGTAAACAATCGTTAAAGAAGAGAGGATGAGAGAGGAAACCTCCCTGAAGGGGATCGGTACGTATCATTGAGCAGTTTTAAAGAAAATATCTTGAAATTTTAGCTCCCCTGCATCTTTTTTACCTTAATAAAAGACAACATTCGATAAAGTTGCATGTAATTTTTTTTCAAAAACGATAGTTTTTATAAAGTTTGTTGGTTCGTTAACGATCTTTAAAAAAAATCGTTTTTTCAAAAAGAATAGTTTTTAAACAATCGTATAAAAACGATCGTTTTCTAAAAGTACAAAACGAGTGGGTCGTTTTTAAAAACGATCGTTTTTTTCCAAAAAGGAAACGGTCGTTTTTGAAAAACTAAACAAAGAAATTATCGTTTTACGATCGTTTTCAAAAACGATTAACAACCCTACCTATCAGAGCAAATTTTGGAATTCATTTTTTCAATTTATGATTGTAAAGAATTAAAAATTAAGAAGCATGCTTCTTCAAACTAATCATTATATGATTATCTTAATTCAGAAAAGGACTTTTGTTTTATTGAAAAGTATTTTTCATTCAATTGAGCCAAAATAATTTGCAATAGGAGAGTTGATAAAGAAAATATATCATTTAATCTAATTTTCTTCCTGCCCTGCATGAGACCTTTGGCCAGTGCCAAAATTGTTTTCTTGACTAGGTCGATACCAATTAGCTTTTCTAGAAAACCTAGTTTTTATGTTTGAACATTTGGATAAACAGTTTTTTTTTGTCATAGTCAAAGCCAAGCAGAGTTGGACTTGTGTAAGACAAAATACGAAACAGAAACTGTTCATAAAGTAGAGGATTTAGAGGTTCAACTCTCTAGAGCTCAGGTATATATATATAGAGGATTTAGAGATTCAACTCTCTAGAGCTCAGGTATATATATATATAGAGGATGTAGAGGTTCAACTCTCTAAAGATCAGGTATATATAAATATATAGAGGATGTAGAGGTTCAACTCTCTAGAGCTCAGAGGTTGAATTTTATGAATATGAACCACCGCCAATCACCAGTTAAAATTGCTCCTTTCTGGCTCAAATCTTGAAAAACTGATTAAAATTTTAAGTTAAATCAACATCATGTATAATATAGAGAATTTAAAAGTGTGATACAGCTAGGGCAACTGAAATTATGGTTTTTTTCATTGCATTATGGTTTTCTTAAGTTAAAATATGACGAAGTATTTATTTGCTTATCAACACTAAGATTATATATAATTAATGTTAGATCGAATATCAAATATAAAGTAGAAATACTTTAAATAAATAGCTACAAAGTTACTAATTAAGGATGAAACTTTGAAGACGAACCAAAAATTTAAAACTTTGACAATTTGAAGTTTAATTTTTAGTTTCTGCATTTAATTGAATATTTTGATGGAATTGAATATTTTGATGGTGTGTTAAATGATCAAGTACAGAAATATGCCAGTTTTGGCCTACAAGGAACCCTGAATGCAAGAAAACGGACTAAGCAAATTCCGTACAATCATATCTGAAGTCTGTTCTGTTGGTAACCCTGTATACAAAAAACCATGATTCAATTTTTTTCTGATTTTACTTTTATCTAGAATAAAATCAGTGAATCTGAATCCCAGATTTTAGTCCTGGAAAACAAACTCGTCAACTCTGAAAAGATGAGAAGAAGGTGTTTGGAGGATTCTCAGGAGTTGCAGGATAAGGTATGTTTACACGGGAGGTGACGCAAAAAAAAAGACTTAGTAAAATATTCAAAGTGGAGACAAAAACTTTGCCAAGTACAGAACTTTTGATTGTGATTGAGTTGAGCTGCACTACTTTAAATCAGCCATTTGATTATTTTTAGTATTCAAATATGAGTACATGCGCATGTCTGATTCACAATAGTACCCTTTTATTGGCAAGAATTTATGAGATATTAGTAAATTTCTGTTTAAAAGTTATTAATTTTTAATTGTGCAGTTCTCTACTTTCAGCTTCGCAAACATTAAAATGGGAATCATAATTTAACATTTTCCAGACTAGAAAATACAATATCTTCTTTAAAAATAATCAGATACAGGTTGAAAGGTACCATTGTGAATCTAACATTCAGTGAAATTTTTGAACCTCAAGAGTTTTAAACAGATAGATTTAAAAATATTGAACTTGTCTTTTATTCGTCTAATTTTAAGTTTTGAATTTTATATCACTTTGTTTGATTTGAATTTGCTGAAAACGGTGAAGGGGGGATTCTATTGATCTTTTGTTAAAAATAAACATTTCTATAAATAGTGTTTACTATCAACCTTTCTCTTATCGCTTGAAGTCGTCCTATGTAGATCCCCAATATTTCAAAATCTGTTCGAACCTCTTATAACATATAAACTCGGGGTGGGACATAATAATAATAATGTTTTAAATGCTTTTAATTAAATGGCGTAAAGTTCCATTGATTTAATTATTTACAAATACTTTACTGAGAAGTTAAGGAAATTTCACTATACCAAACGAATTGAGTTTTTTCCACAAACTTAAATTTTCCAATTCCTATAACTTTAAATCCTGAAGGTGTAAACCTGTGATTTTTCAAACTTAGCTTAATTGATCTAACAGAATTCATAGTTTGAAATATCTAAGATCTTCGACATTAGGTTGTAACGATATAGGGGTTAGAATATCTGAGTTTGCTACAAAACTCAATTCCTTTATTTCCTGAAAAGTAGTCGTACACAATTTCATCGTCTTTTGAGATGCAAGAATTTTTTCACAAAACTTCAGAGAGGGGACCGTTATTTTACTTAATTGTCCGAAGGGACGTAAAGTAACTTAACCCCTCTGATGACGGAATCATAGGTTGGTTATGTTGGTAAAAAGGCGGTAAAATAATAACGTTTCAGATTGAAACCTTGACTTTCACGAACACTAATCTGGAGAAGAAACTACGTCAGCTGGAGAGAGTTAGCGGAGAATGGAAATCTAAATATGACGGAGTCAAGATGAATCTAGAAGAGTTAAGGGAACACGAGAAAACTCTCTCCCTAGACCTACTCAGAGTTAAATCCAACCTTGAAACTCTTCAAGAAAAAATAGAATTTCTGAAAAAAGATAACCGAGGTCTGTTGGCTGAAAACAAGGTAGAGAGCAAGGAAGATAACCCAGGAACCTCCGTATATTTGTTTACATAAAAAGTGTACTGCAGTTACTAAGCAGAAGGTTGAAAGTAAACAAACCGAGTTTTTTATGTTATTCTCAGAAATTGCATTACACTCATTACTTGAACGGAGATATAGGGTTCCTGGCATATAGAGTTTTCAATCGGAATTTTGTTGTACGGAATTGCGCGCATTTGTTCCTGAACCATTCTCATCCCAACCTGAACCCTTTTTTATTCCCAACCTGAAACCTTCTCATCCCAATCTCAAAACTTCTCATCTTCATGACCTGAACCCTTCTCATTCCCAACCTGAACCTGACATATCCCTAAAATGAACCCTTCTCATCCCCAACCTAAACCCTTCTCATCCTCAGCCAAAACCATTCTCTTCCCCAATCTAAACTCTTCTCATCCCCAACCTGAACCCTTTTCATCCCCAACCTAAACCCTTTTCATCCCCAACCTAAACCCTTTTCATCCCCAACCTAAACCCTTCTCATCTCTAACCTGAAGCATTCTCATCCCCAACCTAAACTCTTTTCATCCCCAACCTAAACCCTTTTCATCCCCAACCTAAACCCTTCTCATCTCTAACCTAAAGCTTTCTCATCCCCAACCTAAACCCTTCTCATCCCCAACCTAAACCGTTTTCATCCCCAACCTAAACCCTTCTCATCTCTAACCTGAAGCTTTCTCATCCCCAACCTATAAACCCTTTTCATTCAACCTAAACCCTTTTCATCTCCAACCTAAACCCTTCTCATCTCTAACCTAAAGCTTTCTCATCCCCAACCTGAACCCTTCACATCCCAACCAGAACCCTTATCATCCCCAACCTGAACCCTAATCATCCCAACCTGAACCCTAATCATCCCAACCAGAACCCTTCTCATCCACAACCTGAACCCTTATCATCTCCAACCTGAACCCTTCACATCCCAACCTGAACCCTTTACATCCCAACCAGAACCCTTCTCATCCCCAACCTAAACCCATTTCTGCTTTTCATCCCAACCATAATCCTTTCTCATCCCCAACCTCAACCCTTCTCAACCCTAACATTAACCTTTCTAATCTTTAACCTGTAACCTTCTCATCCCCTGAACCTTACTCATTTCATTTCCAATCTTAAAACTTCTCATCGTAATTTAAAAAATTGGACTGGTTGATCACCGGCTTAAATCCTGAATCACCGATCACACCTCCCCGGAAGCNAACTATAAGGATTTATTAAAGATACAATTTTATATTATCGATGTCGAGATTTTCCCTCCGTTCTCGAATTTTTATTTTAAAAGTCGATCCACTAAAAATACCATCATTACACAAAAACGAACATTGAATGTTTACCATTTCAATATAACTTTATGTCAAGAGTCGTTTCATATGCACCAAGAAATATTTAAAATTAAGTAATTGCAACCACTTCACTGTTTTGTTTAAACTCAAAGTTTTGAACTTGCGCGCCATCGCGGGGTATTTTACGCCGCAATTCAGAATGGGACCGAGTTTGATTTCATCGTCTTCTCTAACTAGTTTTTCTTGCGGTTTCATACGCGTAAATATACTAATTAGAAAAATGGTCGTAACAACGAGGTCAAAATCGCTTCCGGGGAGGTGTGCGATTTAAATCATCAAAAATCTTTGAATCGGGGATTTTGGATTTGAACCGGCGGTAGGTAATTTTTTTAATTCCGTGCCAGGAGTTATTAGAAAAGTTTGAAGAAGAGGGGATGAGAGTTGCTGAATCTGAGAAAACTCGTCGAAGATTAGAAAAAGAGAAACATGAAGTAGAGAATACTTTAGAGGAAGCAGAGGCAACGATAGAGCAACATGAACATAGGTTATCTACTTTTTCAAGGGATCTAATACGTAATTTCAAGTGATCCTCACTTCATAGAACAATGGTGCCCTTGGTCTTATCAAAAACAAACGAGGATTCTTATTTTACAAGAGAAAATTTGATTTATTTTGTTCTTGGCTTTATTATTAAGTTTCTTGTTGATTTATCTTTCAGAGGCAAAGGATGAAATTATTAAATTAAAAAATTTCTAGAAAAACAGAGATCGTCCTCATTGTTTCTCAGATAAAGGTTTACAGTTACCGTTTTTAATAATGGGACTTGTCACTCTTTATATGGAGGATCCTTTGAACAAACGTGTACAGTCCCTTACAAGGAAATTTGTATGATTCATTTGAAATAAAGAAATATTATAATTGGGTGAAAACACTTTCTTTTCCATCCAACTAAAGGGACTAATCGTAATTTCAAGTGACCCTCTTTGCAAAGATGTCAATGCCCGATTCACACCGGTATCTTTGAAACCTGTATCTGATCAATAATGTGAAAGACATTGTTGTTTTTCTTGGTTTAAAAGTGCCAAATTATTCATATGTTTTTCTGCAGTAGAAATGCGCAAGTTACTTTGGTAATGGTTGTAGAGAAACCACAATTTAAGATTATCAGTTTAAAAATCATTAATATAATATTTAATATATAATTGATCCAACAAAGCTTTTAATCAGGAATTGTCATCATCATTTGTCGCTTGAAATTACGCCTAAAGTCCCTTTAAAAACTAGAATTCTTAAATCGATTAAATGAGAAATAATAAAAAAATAAAACTAATTATTTCATATTTTTAGAAATTTACGCTGTCAGCTTGAAATGAGTAAATTAAAGCAGGAACTTGAGCAACAGCTGCTAGAAAAGGTAAAAAATACAAAATTAAAGTCATTTACCTTTTTTCAAATATCAAGGTCCCTCCCTTTAAAGGGATTGTTCACCTATTTTAAAATACAATCAAACCTCTATAACAGGGGAATCTTAAAGCAATAAGATTGGCTCTATTGTTGTTCTTGGGCCGAAAGCATAATATTATGTAATATTTATATGATTAGACAATCCATGTTTTACTTTAAGGTTGTTATTTATATAATAAAGCTCTTCGCTTTATATATATATATACTGGGCTTTTAAAAAGAAATTCGGGACCGATCGTTTATTGGATACAAACAGACAAGCAAAGTAAATATAGTTGCATTATATATATATGTAAACATATTTTATATATAGCTTGCCAAACGACCATGGACCAAATTGGCTGCCTTTTTCTGAGGGAACCCATGAGTGCCCGGTGGGGGGGGAGGGGGATTGGAGGAAACATAGGCTATTTTTTTCTTCAAAATTCGAAATTTTAAATACAAAGTTTTTCAAAATTTTAATCTGAAACGGCGGACAATTAGGCTAGTAGAGGTAATAAATGAATTCAGTGTTATTTCACTGTTATCCCTGCATTTATGTCTACCAAGGAATATCAATATGACCACCACCGGCACCAAGGGATATCAATTAAGAATTACATCCGTGCGGAAGTCTCCATAAGAGATATTAATGATTCATCCCGAAATGTTAGTTCTTAATCTTTCAATTATAGAAATGCCTTGTAGGGTATGATCACCAAGAAATTTCGTGTTGTAATAAAATTAATCCGTCTGCGCAAAAGATGGAGATAGATGCTTGATCTTGAGAGAGTCCTAACAGAAAAGTTCTGTTCGGTATAACTGCATATTGTCACCTAAAATCTTATAATCAAGAAATTAATTGTATATTGAAAATGTATAACTTTAACTAAATACAATTTGAACAAGCCAAAACTTTTTGATTCTTGAATCTAGGTAAAGGACTTTTCTACTTCCGGGTGTACTACTGGCTGTATTTACAACAAGAAAGGATCAGGTAATTTACTTGTTTACAATATTACAGTATCATACAATATTACAATGCAATATTACAATCTTATACAATATTACAATCTTGTAATGAATAAACCCTTTTATATCATTCCAATTCCATAGAAGGAAACAAAGTGTTTAACATTGGCAAGCATGCCTTTAAATATTACAACTATCCCCCTGCGGAAACTATCTCCAAAGTTTTCCAACTCTGATTTAAAGTTGTCTCCTTGTGATGGGTTATATCCTTTGGCCTTATTTTTCCTTTTATATGAGGCTGCAAATTTCGTGTAAGCAGATTGAAATGCTGATCTGGGTGTCCTCGGTTCTCTTGCGGCAAGCAGAAGTCGTTAATTAGATCCTATTTTTTCCCAGAGTGGGTTCTCCATTACTGGTTCAGGTTTAATGTTGATTGGCTCTTTCACCACATTATTTGGCATCCTTTGAGAGGTCAAATCATCCCCTCCTGTTTGTGGTTGGATTGGCTGGTTTATCATTAGGTTCTGAGGATTTCCTGATGTACCTGGGATAAGGACCATAAGGGTAGTGGTTTCTATTCCTTCATTCTGCCCATACTCCCCATGGGGTATTCCGGAGTCCATCATGTATTCCTCTTCTTCATCTGAAGATAATTATACGGTTTGGCCTGCTCTGTGCCTAGGTTCTCCCTCAGTGTGCTGTGTCTTGACCCCTTGTGATTGGATATTTACTTCTACATCCTCCATATTGTATTAAGTCCAGGTCCACCTGCTCTTGCATTGTTGGACTGAACTCTGGGTAAACCTTCTTTAGTCTACTATTTCCCTCTTATTCACTGTCAAGGTCCCCAGTGCAGTGGATAGAGGATAGATAGTGCTCCTGATGGTGTATTCACAATTCTATAAGGCCCAGTCCATCGTAGAGTAAGTTTCCTAGATAGGTTTAATACTCCTCTTGGTGAAAAGTAGAATACAATATCTCCAGTCTTGAAATCAGGTTTACATCTCAAGGATTTCCTTTGATTAGCAAACCATATTTTTAACCTTTCCTGGGTTTGCATTCTTAGATGTAGGTCCTCGAATGCACTTGACAGTTCAGATACATATCTTGTCCAAGTTTTGTATTTCTACAATTGCCCATCTGGGAAAACCACATCCAAGGGTAATCTCCCATTTCCCCCATATAAGGCATAGAAAGGGGTTATTCCGGTGGTTAGGTTTCTGGCAACATTGATCTCGAATGGATTCAACCCTCTACACTTGGCCCTTATTGGAGTAGCTCCTGGGATTAGTGTGATGTCGAATTGCAGCAGATCTGATTTACCAAAATCTTCACTTCTGACAGAAATTGCATCCCAATGTTTGAGAAATGTATCCACAATTTGTTCCTTGAGTTTCTCTTCTATTTCCATTTTGTCTGTGTTTAGTTACTATCTGAGAAACCTTCTTCTTTCTTCTAAATCTTTATCAGATAAGTTCTGTTCTGGTCTGTGGTCCAAAGTACTGACACACTCTGCCCTGACATCAGACATAGAAGATTGAGATCCAGAGCTGAAAACTTTAGAATGGTGGATATCGGGATTAATGCTTGATCCTCTCTTTTTGATAATCTCAAGATTAACATAATCTTGCAAGATTATCTTTAAAGTTTATGAAAAACGATAAAATTAAAATTAATATTTAATCATCTGAGAAACTGTAGCAGCCAAT
>NW_019396979.1:124688-132132 GCF_000591075.1 Eurytemora carolleeae | reverse complement strand
AAATTAACAATGGTACCATAAAAAAGCTTTGTCTGAACAAGTATTAATTATTTATGTTTTTGTTTATTTAAACTATTTATTTTAATTTGCAGTTTCTCTGTGAAAGTGCAATTGCGCATTTCATGCTTATAACAATGGCATTATCTGCCTCATTTTTGATAAGATTAAGGTTTCAGGGGTACACCGTTGTAGATACAGAAATAAGCCAATTAGATTGGTTTTAAATATAAAATTTTCCTTGTACAAAGCTCATCAGAACTTGTGTTTAAAAACTTGAAAGAATTTGAATTAAACTGAAATAATCTTGATTTTAACATTGACGGAATTTAGCGGGTTTAAAGATAACTTCTTTGGTTTCAAATTGGAATTTTTTCTTGTCTACAAATCTTCAGAAAAAAAAAGAGTTCAGACGTAATTTTAAGAAACATGAGTGGGATGTTGGATTCACTTAAAGTGATAGAGTAACATACCCTATTCACACTAGTACCCTTGTCTGATAAGAAATGAATGAGATATCCATGATTCCTCTTTAAAAAATGTATCATTTTAATTGTGAATTCTCTAAAACTTGAGGATTTTTCACTATAGAAACAACAGAGGGAAATTGTCAGAATTAAAAAGACGACAATTTCTTCCACATTATTTGACTAGATAAAGAGTTGAAGGGTACTGTTGTAAATCGGGAACTGCCTCTTTTTTATGGTCACTTAAAATTCCAAGGACAGTGCCTTTAAAGATACTGTATAAGCGCAATTTCAAGTGACTCTGACAATGCCAGATTAATAACGGTTGAAATCTTGATCTGATCAAAAATATGGAGGTTATTGCAGTTTTTCTAGGTTTAATAGTATTCAATTAAGATAATTCCAATAATCCGATATGATTTCATGCAGTAGAATTGGCAAGTCATTCTTGTAGAAAACACACAATCCAAAACAATCAGTTCTCAAAATTGTATGCATTGACAGCTATTTAAGAATTTATCAGACAAAGCTTTTAAGATGACGGTTTTGAATCAGGCGTTACAATCTTTGCATGGAGGGTCAATTGAAATCACCCTGACAGCCCCTTTAAAGGGACTGTTAAGGTAAAATGAAAAGGGGGTATAGGTTTAAGCCAAAAAANATACCTGTAAACAGAACATTTTTGGTAAGAGTTAAATATATTTTTAAAATTAAATTTTCCATTACAGATTTTTCAAAACAATTGGTTACTTTTTAATTTTCTGCTGATTATAAGATTATTTTTCTAACTTTATATGATTTTTAAATTTTTTGAAAGATTTTTTTTATTATCAAATGTAGAGACTGAGAACTGTTTAAAATGTCTAAAGATTAATTTTCTGTTGAGTAAAAACCTTTTATAATTTTTTAATCAATCATCTAATTCAAATTTTTTTAGATGCATATAGTACGTGCAAGCCGGTAAATTCTTTGACACATAACTGCGTTAAACGTAATATGCTTGGATTGTGTCCACACTGTGTTATTTGTGATGTAATAGGAGAAGCGACAGGAACAACTCTTCCATACTGTCCATAATAGATTAAAAAAATGGTTTTTGATTTAATTTGATTGTGACATTTTTTTTAATTTGTGTGATTTAATTAGGTTGTACTATTGGATAATTAATTGGATTTGAAATAAATATTTTCTAACATCTTTTTTATTTAACATATTTGCGATTTTTCTTACTCTCGATTATGAAAAGTAAAAAGTAGTTCTTAAGTAGTTCTTCTTAAGCCTGGTTTAACCAGTTCTCTTCAACTTAAACCATGTCTACTTCCAGTTCAACTTCATAGTCAACTTCTTATGCTTATGTTTATACTGGTTGACAATATAATAAAATGATTACAAGCATATCTTTCAAACTATCAAGTGAAAGTTTTTTATCGTTTTAAAACATTTTTTTAGCAAACCCAAAATAATTTTTAAAGTAAAATCTCTTTACACTGTTCATTCCTCTTTCATATAAGAGTACCAACAAGCGGGATTTTTTTCATTTAACTATACCTGAATAAAAAGGTGTTGTTTTATATTGTTATATTTTAAGTCTCATAGAGTAACATTTAACATTTGACGTTTTTGTACTCTTTCCCTTTTTTCTTTTCTCTTTTTATCAAAACTACCACCAAAAGTTTCTGCATTGAAGCCAATTTATTTTTACAAAAGACAATCTATATATATACTTTGCTTGTCTGTCTGTCCGTTTGCATCCAATAAACGTCAAAACGGCTTAACCGATCGAGTCCAAATTTTTGTGAGGGACCTTGCGTGACTCAACTGCACAAAAATACATTTTTAAGTTAGAATTTGAAAATATTTTGTACTCTTTTTAAGAGAATTGTTCTGTAAGAAATTTAATGCAAACATTTTGGAAAATGCAATGTTTCAAAATTGCTATAATTTTTGAGTAAATTGATGTTTTCATTAGTAGTCAGATTGAAACACTTGAGATGTTAACAACTCTGTCTCAGGGAGCAACTTGGCTCCTTCATGATGATGATACAGATACCTAGCCAGCAACAGGCGATGCTTCCATCCAGCCCAATAATGTCCTAAGAGTTCCAAAAAAATTATCATAGGAACCAATTGAGGAGACATTTAATCCCTCAACCCTGAAATGATAAAACCGAGAACTCTCCCCCTGATCTGAAGCCTGGAGGGAGTTGAAACCTGATGTTCAAGTTCCTGTTGATCTGCACCACCAACATGAAGCTCTACAACGCTCCCATGATGTGCTTACAGATATTCGTCAATAGTTCCTTTGGTAATGGTTACAAAAATACGTATTTTTACATATTCCTAAACCTAAAAATACGTAAATATACGTATGTCATACGTATTTTTAAGTTTTCGGGTTAGTAGGGATGGCAATTAATTTTTCCATTATTCTAATATCATACATTTGATACCTCCATCAAAGTATTCTCAGTTAAAATTTATAGATTCCCACCTGAATCCAGAAAATGTGAAAAATATTAACAGAGTGGGAAAATATGATAAAATAGGGGGGAAAAAGTGGGAAAAGTGATCTAAAATTTAAAACACCTATGGCCTGTCTTTGAATCAGACTTTTTGGTAAAAAAGCTTTAAAAAACATGGAAAAAATGCGGGTAGTAATTTTTCCCCATTTATTTTTCAATACTATCCAATTAAGATCTGCGTGCAAAAGATTTTTTATTTTCGATGAAAATGAATTCATGAATCCAGAAAATGTGAAAAATATTAACAAAATGGGGAAATAAGATAAATAGGGTGAAAAAGGAAGAAAAGTGATCTGAAAATAAGCAATGAGACTCCTGACCAACAGTTAGGTATTTAAAAACCTCCATGGCCTGTCTTTGAATCAAATTTTTTGGTAAAAAAGCTTTAAAAAACAGGGGAAAAAATAATTTATCCTCATTTTTTTTTATTAATAGTATCCAATTGAGATTTGCGTGCAAAAATTTTTTTATTTTTGATGAAAAATGAAATCATGAATCCAGAATATGTTAAAAATATTAATTAAGCGGGAAAATATAATAAAATAGGGGGAAAGTGATCTGAAAAACCTTAAACTTTGTTCTTATTTTTAAATTAAGATAATTCCGATACGACTTCATGCAGTAGAAATTGGCACTCTTGTAGAGAACACACAATCCAAAATAATCAGTTCTTAAAATTTTAAGCATTGACAACTATTTAAGAATTGATCAGACAAAGCTTTTAAGATCTTTGCATGGAGGGTCACTAGAAATCACCCTGACAGCCCCTTTAAAGGGACTGTTAAGGTAAAATGAAAAGGGGTATAGGTTTAAGCCTAAAAATTTTAGGACTTGATCGCCACCAATTTAAGTTCTATCTGATGTTCCTTTCTCGAGAAAATTTATAAAACTGTGTCCGACAAGTGTACATTCAAGTAGTTTTTCAAGTTCCCTAACAGTTTTTTTTACTAGTATAGTAAATTAAAAATTCAAATACTATCTAACTTTTTGTGTGGATAAATTGTCTTAATTCAGATCGTGCTTCAGTGTGATGATACCTGTAAACAGAACATTTTTGGTAAGAGTTAAATATATTTTTTAAATTAAATTTTCCAGTACAGATTTTTCAAAACAATTGGTTACTTTTTAATTTTCTGCTGATTATAAGATTATTTTTCTAACTTTATTTGATTTTTAAATTTTTTGAAAGATTTTTTTTATTATCAAATGTAGAGACTGAGAACTGTTTAAAATGTCTAAAGATTAATTTTCTGTTGAGTAAAAACCTTATATTTTTTAATCAATCATCTAATTTAAAACAATTTTTAGGTACATATAATTACTGCAAGGATAATCTGAAAAAGGAAGCTTCAGTTTTAAAAGACTGCATAGAAACAGAAATGAGAGGAAGGTGTTCACAATGTGATATTTGTGATGTAATGTTTGATAAAGGATCAATTCTTCAAGGCTGTCCATTATAGATATAAAAATGGCTTTTGATTTAATTTGATTTTGACATATTTATAATTTGTGTGATTTAATTCGGTTGTTCTATTGGATAATTAATTAGATTTAAAATAAATATTTTCTAAAATTGTTTTTATTTAATATATTTGAGATTTTTCTTACTCTCGATTATCACTTTGGTCTAAATTTTGAAAAGTGAAAAGTTCAACTTCATATTCAACTTCTTATGCTTGTTAATTAATAGTTTATACTGGTTGACAATATAATGAAATGATTAAAAGCATTTGTTTCAAATGCTGCTAAAATCTTTATTCAGGTATTTCAGTTGAAGCTCAGAATAAAAATAAAGTAAATAAAGAATTCATTTTTGAAACTTTTGTGAGATAAAACATTTATACTAAAAAAAACATGCAACTAAAATATATATAAAAGACATAATTTATTCAAAACAGGGTATGCCAGATTAACAATGGTACCATTTAAACTTTATTCTACGCAAAATTATTCAAGATATCATTGCTTCCTATTTGATAATTTTCAATCGTAAGTTACTTGCGGAATTATAATTATAAATGCTCTTTAATGCTTAAAATTATGTCGACTATTCCTTTAAAGATCTTGCATAAGCACATAAACATAACTAATTCATAAACTAATTCTGAAAGCGTATCCACCCCCAAATCAGGAGTTTTGAACGTCGAATTTGCGCTTAAACTCAGGATTTACAGATCTTTAAAAAGTGAAATATGTCTCAAATGAATCCTAAAGAAGTTTTCCACAACACTGCGTCCTCAGTTCAACTACCTTACATAGCCGGTCACTCCTTTTAAATCAGGTAGAGAGAGAATTCAATATATTTTTAAATATAAAGTTACAAAGTAGAAAATATATATATATGACGTGGCTTCTAGAAACTCCTCTATTCTTCTCCCTGCCGCGAAAGGTTCTTCCTAGGAAAGACGACTTTCATAGCCGCCACACTTGAATGAAAAAGTTTGGAGATAATTGATTACTGTTATGAAGTACAAGGTTACTTGCATGAATTATATATGAGACATTAATTTATTTCCTTTAAACACTTCATATACTTCAAACCAATAGTAAATGTTCTAAGGGACTGTTAGATGTAATTTCAAGTAACTAATCCATTAAAGGTCCTATCAACAACGGTACCATTTAAACATTTATCTGGGTAACAATGAGAAAGATATCGTTGTTATTTCAACTTAAAAAGTTATGAATTCTGTAAATTTTGTTCTTTGTCTTTCCACTAGTCACTTTTATGGACTATGGACAAATTAAATATTTCAAGATAGAAAAACTAAAGTTGTTTCCTTGTTTTGTTTTTAAATAACTATTTAATACATAACAAGAAACAACATTATGAAACGGCAACATGGTAAATATATACTGGATTTTTGGAGAAGACGACATTAGTTACTATCTTTGTCTACCCTAGAAAATGCGTCGAATTTTGGTAAATTTTCTGATGCGCTATCTTTAATCAGCAAAGTCTTTGGTCCAACGTATACTTCTTAGTATTCCTTTTATCTATGGTTTCTTTAGTCATTTGCTTTTAATTATCATAATGTAATTTATAAATTAATAAAAGAGATGGTTAGAGAAAGGGGTATAGGCTAACAACTTTTCGTATTCGATGATGATCGCTACTTATCTTACTTATCTGTTCCGTCTGAAAGGAGAAAATGGTTAAACACAACTCATACCGAAGAGCGTAGCGTCCATACATATTCATGGAGTAAGAATCAGAATCAGAGCGTAAATAATTCAATTTAACCATTCAGATATTATAATCCATTATTATCGAATTTGATTTGATGCACTCTATTTTCGTTGATATTTTTTATAAGATTTTTATTTGTTATTTATACGATGTACTTTAAACAATGATTTTTTGGTTGCTAGGCGTTGCTAGCTGTCTTTAGGTGTCTTTTCCACGTGGAACCACGGAAACATCTATTGCAGAGACACCTAGCAGCCAAATAATTATCTTTGAAATGCATGAAATAATTGTTTTGTAATGTAGAGGGTGATTTTAAAAGTCGATTTTTTAAAGGTTTATGGCAAAAAAAAAATAATTTCAATATTTATTAACTCGATATTATATGATATTTGATAAAGAAATTAATTATCTCCAGTATTGTAAATCGTTCTCTGCTTATTTAAGAGTCTCTCAAACAAGTTCTAAACTTGAAACCGATATTTGTACAATTAGACTGTACTTCATCACATGGAGGACGAAATTAATATTTTCAAAGCTGGAATCCTATTCTACAAAATCTTCTCATATATCTATAATTCCTTCAATGTTATTACAACTGGTCCAAAACTAACAAGAATTATCTTTTAGTAAAATGGGGAAAAATCATCTTGTATATTGTATATGAAACAAATCAAATATTATTAACTAAAAACGATTTACGAATTCATCAAATTGAATTCGACAGTTATAGGTTGTAACTATCTGAGTGGAATAATGCAACTTTGTGAATTTGTATGGAGGCTATGTTCTTAAATATGAGTCGTGTCATTCTTTGTGTACAACCCTGTATCTGACTAAAGTGCATTTATTTATTCTACAAAATACCAAATATTTGATATAAGATATTCATATGTACTTATTGTCTAATTATTTATTAACGAATTAGTATGCACGTCAGCACGTCAGTTATCAGCCAGCGATATAAGGTAAAACTTTGTTAAACATTTTTTTCACCAAAATATGACTGGGCAAATTCTATATAAAATTTTTGTATCATCTTAAACATTGACAGTTGTTTTTTCCAATTAGACAATTCTTTGTACCATCTTAAAGGGAGTGTTCGCGAAAAATGAAAGGGGGTATAGGCTTAATGCGATATAAAGGCGCATTTGATCACTTCTAATCTTGCTTCTATCTGTTGCGTCTATAAGGAGAAAAATGTTAAAAACGACTAATACCGAAGAACGTTATAGCGTCCATACAAATTTGCGCTGGATTTTCGAACATTC
>NW_019396979.1:123045-123950 GCF_000591075.1 Eurytemora carolleeae | reverse complement strand
TTAATATTACTAGGTAGAGCTGGGAATATTTATCAGATGATCCTTCCCTTTAAATACTATAATGTTTAATATTACTAGGTAGAGCTGGGAATATTTATCTGATGATCCTTCTCTTTAAATAATATAATGTTTAATATTACTAGGTAGAGCTGGGGATATTTATCTGATGATCCTTCCCTTTAAATAATATAATGTTTAATATTACTAGGTAGAGCTGGGAATATTTATCTGATGATCCTTCCCTTTAAATAATAAAATGTTTAATATTACTAGGTAGAGCTGGGAATATTTATCTGATGATCCTACCCTTAAATAATATAATGTTTAATATTACTAGGTAGAGCTGGGGATATTTATCTGTTGATCCTACCCTTTAAGACAGGATCAAAATGACACCCCAATGGTAAGAACATGTATTGAGATCGTGCCCATTGGTTTGTTATTGATCTTTTACTAGCTAGTGTCTGTGTTGACATTAATAGCTGACAAGTTCTTGTTGATACAAAGGAGCTGAGATTGTGCCCATTGGTTTGGCCTTGATTTGAGCTAGTGTACGGTTGACATTGATAGTTCATGATATTGTGCCCATTGGTTTGGCCTTGATTTGAGCTAGTGTACGGTTGACATTGATAGCTCATGAGATTGTGCCCATTGGTTTGGCATTGATTTGAGCTAGTGTACGGTTGACATTGATAGCTCATGATATTGTGCCCATTGGTTTGGCCTTGATAATTACAAGCTATTGTGCTGAAATTGATAGCTGACGAGATCGTGCCCGTGTTTGAAAATGATAGTTTATAAAATTGTGTCCGTGTTGACATCGATAGCGGACGAGATCGTGCCCGTGTTTGAAAATGATAGTTTACAAAATTGTGTCCGTGTTGACATCGATAGCTGACGAGATC
>NW_019396979.1:58926-122978 GCF_000591075.1 Eurytemora carolleeae | reverse complement strand
TCTGAATCCCTCCAGTGGAGTTATAAACCCCTAGGAAGGATACCTGAATCCCTCCAGTGGAATTATAAACCCCTGGGAAGGACATCTGAATCCCTCCAGTGGAATGTAGATCACCCTGCGTAAAGTTTTAAATTGTAAAAAGCATTTTTTGAAACCCCTCCAGTGAAAATAAAATCCCTCCTGTGGTCTCCAGTAGAATCGAAATCTTATTACGAACTTCTTTGAGTCATATAATTGACCATGTGGCCGCAGCACTCGGCCCCCTAGCCTGTCCTAGCCGCAGCGCTAGGCCCAGAATGAACCTAACCTTATCCTAAATAATAATAAAAAATACTAACTGTCAAAATTAAAAAAATTTGCCCCTTTGTCGCATTTTTTTACCCTTTGTCGTTTGACCCTGTGTCGTTTGACCCTTTGTCGCGTTTTTGACTCTTTGTCGTTTGACCCTGTGTCGTTTGACCCTATGTTGCTTGACCCTGTGTCGTTTGACCCTGGGTCGTTTGACCCTTTGTCGGTGAATCAGTTTACGGTTGACATTGATAGCTCATGAGATTGTGCCCATTGGTTTGGCATTGATTGATGTCCGTGATGACATCGTGCCCATTAGTTTGGCATTGATAGTTTACAAGCGTTCGGGTTTAGACATAGGCAGCACCAAGGATATAATGCAAGGAAAGTTATTTCAGAAGTGTACACATCTTTTGTACTGCAGTGTACTGTCTCTGGGCGGTAATGTAAACACAAGACGGATGTCATAGCCTGACATGGGATCCATCTTTCACATAAAAAATCAATGAAATATTCTGGTTATAGGAAACTATTATGTGAATTATCAAAATTATCAAAATTTAATGCTTTTAACCTCCTCGCATACTAAACGAACACTGATGCATCTATTCTTGTTAACAAATTCCGCCCAAAGAGAACTGGTTTCAATGTGTACGCAGAGTATAAACAACTGCAATTAACTTTCCTTGCATTACATTCTTGGGCAGCACAGTAAAACTGAGTTGTGCCTAGAAAGATATGGGTTTGAGGAACCCTTATGGAGAGTAGGGTGTTTACTACATATGCACTTTTTTTAAAGAAAGAAACCCATGCCAACTTGGGAACCAATATGAAGAAATTCTTTCTAAATTGCACTTTTATTGCAATCAAGGAAGGAATTAGATATTCAAAGAAATGCACAGAATTGCACGGAATTGCACGGAATTTCACGGAATTTCACGGAATTTTACGGAATTGTGCGGAATTTCACAAAATTTCACGGAATTGTGCGGAGTTTCACAATATTGAACAGAATTGCACGGAATACCAGCTATTTTTACATCAAATAATATTAACAGGTCGTTTATTTATGGCACCTTACACGATTATTTATGGCACCTTAAACGTTTATTTATGGCACCTTAAACGTTTATTTATGGCACCTTAAACGTTTATTTATGGCACCTTAAGCTGCCTTTAAAAATATTGAGATTGTTAATAAACAGTAACTTTTAATAAAAACGCAAAATGCAGTGTTCAAAATTTTTTTGCCCCCCCCTTAACATTTTTAGGGGGCAAGAAAAATGTGTATAATACTCAAACAATAAAAAAACTAACCTTACCAACCGGATATTCAGTATGACCCAATCTGATATGAAATAAAAAAAGAAATCTATCAAACAATTTTTTTAGGTACAGGAAAATGCCTAAAAAAGAAGGGGTGTGGGGGGCGAGGGTGTATTCCTTGCTGTCCCATATAAATGCCTCATAAGTCATAATTTACAGTTGCAATAACCTACATTTAACTTTACATAATGAATGCAGAATGAAAGATACTGGTTGTATAATCTGCTATGAAGGAATAGAATTTTGCAGATTCACCCTCATTCAAAATAGATTTTAGGACAAAGTCTTCGCCTTTATTCAAGCAATAATTTACTTTATCGTTAAGATAGTTCATGTTTTCAGCCCCCTCCCCTCCTCCCCAAAAGAAAAAATTGGCTTAAACTTCAATTTGTTATGTTGCTATTCCTATAATTTTGATCAAGCTTTTCTTCCCAGGAAACCATTGTTATTGATCCCTTCTTTTCAGCTTGTTTTTGAAGCATTCCTCTGATTGAACTATAAGCTCATTAAACTACTGTTCAATTATCATTTTTTTTATTTTTTGATCAGAGCTCTTAAATTTGCTCAGGGTCAGGATTCATGAGTCGCTAAATTGCAAAACAGGGTGGACTTCTTGCCCCCCCCCCCTGCAGGGGGGGGGCAAGCCTTCATAAGGGAGGGGCATGCCCCCCCTAGTTGCGCGCCTGTTACAATCACCACTATATTAACAGTATGAATGAAAAATATTTTATAGAAATCTTATGAAGTGCCGGTCCTTTGAGCTGTATGTATCCATCCCTTTTAGTATAATAACACTTTTGCGAAAATAGTAGAAAAGATTAATTTTAACAGAAAATAGACAACCTGCACGGAACATAAATAATATTGATGACAACAAGTTTGCAACAAATTATTACCTGGCTGTCAACTGTCAACAATATAGATAAATAAACTAATGTGTAAAAAAAACATGATTTATGATCTTATGTTAGGTACACATTAGATAGGGCATGTTTTGTTCTTGTTCATGACGTGACAACAAAAATATTACAATTATTTTTGATCCTTTATCATAGCTATTACTTTGAAAAACAAATCAATGTGTCTTTTAATGAGTCAATGTAAACCTCATTTTTTGTTACAGTGTCCAGCTAGTCATAATGGTCAGCTTACTCGGGAAGCCAATGGAGGCTCAGATGTTGTTCATAAGGAATGAAAATAAGAATTCAGAAATGTCTATGTAGCAGATAATTCCACCATTCCACCTTTCCATTAATGTGATTCAAGACAAAATTCATATTTTTCAATATCTTTTTTTTAGCAGAGTTTGATCTTACAAACACAAAGAAAAAAAAAACTAGGAAATGTTTTAGGAGTATTTTCTTGTAACTACTTTACCATGTCCTATAATGAAAAAATGTTACTTTAATTTCCACTTTTTTAAAAGTAAATAGCTCCTTAGGCCCAGAAGAGTCATTAATTCTGCAACCATTGACAACTTATGCTTAATGTTTACATATATTTTCACTAGTACCAATAATGTGTCGGAGACTACTTTCTACTCCCATCTAACAGAAAGTGGATTGGTGCGTTCAAAATCTCAATGTGGGATTCATTGTGCACACTTACAACAAATGAAAGGGGCATTTTGTAATGCATTTAGGTCAGTTTTTTTCATTTGATATTCTTTTTGAATAGAGTTACGAAAATTGAAAACCCTTTAACTGTTTTAGTTATAATGAAACCTCCAAGGCGTGTGATCTTGCCTATCTCACTTTCCTGGAAGACCCGGATGTTGGTCAGATAGAAAAACAGATCATGGTTGATTTTGAAGCTCCAACATACATTGACAAGATTTGCCGAGGTGGAGAGCATTGTTGCAATAGAGGAAAGTTGAATCTATGCGGGATTGGAGAAGGAGATTGTAATACTGACAATGACTGTGGGGGTGTTCTCATGTGTGGAAAGAACAATTGCATGAAATGGAGACCTCCTGGTGGACGATGGGATGAAGAAGATGACTGTTGTGAAAAGCGCTGTACTCCAGAACACCCATGCAAGGAAGGAGGGGGTCATTGTGACGTTGATGCAGACTGTCAGAATGGAGAGAAAGGAATTTTGAAGTGTGGAGATAACTCTTGCTTGAACACAGACTATTTCCCACGTCACATATTTGTAAGAAACTCTGAAACTTTTGGTTTTACTAGAACAGACAACTGCTGCTACAAACCATGCAACAAACGGTATCACCTGTGTGGTCAAGATGAGGTTGGATGTGAGGATAATGAAGATTGTTTACCTGGTTATTATTGTGTTAAATCTGCTGCGCAACCATATTGTTCAGAATTAAATGAATGTTTACCAAACAATGGACATTTTGAAGGGCTGGCATATTGTGGACAGAACACAATCTGCACAAATACAATTGGAAGCTTCACTTGTACTTGTAAAACAGGGTTTTATGATTTTGTGGATCACAGTGGATGCATTGATTTTGATGAATGTGCAAACGGAACAGCAGGATGTGGTCCAAATACAAACTGTTGGAACTTTCCAGGGCATGCTGTATGCACTTGTAAGGTTGGGTTTATTGGATCACCTAAATTTTATTGCTATGATATTGATGAATGTATAAATGCTGACATGAATGATTGTGATAATTTCCAAGGATACAATATTGACACATTTGGACAAAATGGTATCAAGTACTTTGATGTGGAAGAGGTAGACACTGCAGATGAACTTCATCATACATTTAAATTTGAAGTGGCAGCTTCAGGGTCAGCAAGGTTTTATGTTGGATTTGATAAATCAGTTCCAGCTTATTATGTTTTACTCAATCCTGACAAAGTTGAGATATATTACTGTCCAGCTGCATGTAATCTTTTGTCAAGTATATCTCAAAGCTTAGAAATGTCCTCAAGCAAATTTGATCTTTACTTCATGGATGTATATTATGACAGTGCAGAAAAACAGACCACAATATCTCTTCTGGACAGAAATAGAAATAGTCTAATTGAAGCCATCAATCCAGATGCAATGCCAATAGTAATCAATGCCATTGGTGTTGCAAATACGGGTTTGGATGAAACGGCCTACTGGAGAAATATGAAGGAAGATAAAATAGAACAACTCTGTGTTAACACAGTAGGAAGTTACTTTTGTCATGATCTCCCTGATGAAAAGATTGCAATTGGGTTTGGAGGATATACAACCAGTGCCACAAACTACCCAAGTCAGATCTCAGTCTTTACATCACAGAAATATACTTGTTCTCATCATTCCATTGATAGCATTCAAGGAAGATATAGTCCAGGAATAGCAGAAATAGATGGATGGCTTTACATTTGTGGTGGAAGTTATGATGGAGTTCCTTATCCATTGATTGACTGTAAAAAGTTTGATTTAAATTCAAATGATGGATCATGGATAGAAGCTCCAAACTTACCCCGGAGGCGAAGACATTTTCAAATGTTGGCCTGGAAAAGTTCCATTTTTGTTATTGGAGGAGAAGATTTCATGCCAAGTGTAAGTATAAATACAATGCATGAATTAAACCACAAATCAAATGTGTGGACGAAGAAAGCAGATTTGCCATATTCAAATCATCGTTTCTGTGCTGTTGCTGATGAAGAAGATGACAAGATCTGGATGATTGGAGGTAGTGAAATAGGGGTTGGAGCCAAAATGGGAGTTTACTACTTTACAGTTTCCACTAATGTTTGGACATTTCATAGTGATCTTTTTAAAAGGCAAACTGTGATGGACTCTGCTTGTGGAATTGTTTACCGTAGAACAAAAGAAAAAATGCTTCTGGTTGTGAGAGGTGGATTAGCAGATGCAGTAATATATTTTGACCTAACAAACAACTTGGGATGGAATTTGGCAGCAACCTTGTTCGATAATTTAAATCAAAGATTTATGAGAATGATAACTCTAACCCCTTTTAGTGCTTTTATTGTCGGAGGAAATTCTGGTAGATATGGAAACAGCCTTAAGAACATATTTGAGTTCAATCATGACACAACTAATTTTGAAGACAATTATTATTATCTCCAGAATGAAATGCATAACTCTGCCTGGACAACTGTTAAATCAAATAATTACAAAGCTTTGCAGGACTGTACCTCCATTAGAGAGTATGCTGCAGTATGCTGGGGTGGTAGAAATGAATCAACAGTAGCATACACTGAAACTTGGTCGGTTATTCTGCGAAGTAGATCAAGACCTGGGGAACCTCATTTGCCAGGAACTTGCCACCGTAAATTATCAAACCTTTCCCCTGGAAGAGTTTTACATGGAGTCACTGCTGTTAATTATGATCTTATTGTTTGTGGTGGAAATTTAATTGAAGAGCCTCATGCCGTCAGTAGCTGTTATATTCTTAATACTGATGAGAATAATCCTGGATGGTATACAATGGCCAGCATGCCTATTGCAAGAAGAGAATTTGGATTTGTTACATTTGGTGATGCTGCATTTGCAATTGCAGGGTTCAATACAAAGCATATTTCTCAAGTAGATAGATGGACCCAATCAAAGGGATGGAAATCCATGGCTTCTTACCCAATTCAGGCATCTAGAGTATGTGCTGTTGCCGATCATGGATATGACCAAATATATGGGATGGGGGGAAGAACCGGCCCTTTTAATCAAAACACAAATGCTGTGTATGCATATACAGTCTCTAAAGATCAATGGGCTTCAATGCCAAGCCTTCTTGATGCTAGATCTGATACAGGTTGCAGCATCATCAGACGAAGAACAACTGGAAATAGAATGATAACAGTTGTCGGAGGCGGATCCAATTCAATTCAATACTTTGATCTGACAGCTTATGAAACAAATAGGAATGTAAAATGGGTGAGAGGACCAACTGCTGCATATACGTCTTCTGCTACAAGAATAGAATCCCTAACACCTTATGAAAGCTTGGAGGTAACATTATTGCTTGAGACATTTTGTTCCCAGTTTTTTTGTCATTACTGACTTTATCATAGCTATAATGGTGCTTGCATCTTTAACTTTTATTTTTAGCTGTTAAATATGTGAACCATCCCTTAAAATTGATATCTGCCTTCTGATTTCAGTTGGGAGGAACTTCTTCAGTATATGGGCAGTCTAATTTTAACCTGTTTGTGTGGAATCCAATCACTGAGCGCCATGAAAGCACAACACCGTTCACCAAAACTTTAAATCAACCTCATAATGATGGTGACTGCACTGTTATCCCGGCTGATGCTAAGGTTCTCAGAGGATGTACTCTTGGATATGTTATGCTGTAGATAAGGCATAATACAGCTCTTCTATTCCATTCTGTTCCTAAAGAACAGTGAGAACTTTTTTTGCAATATGATTTACTAATTAATGAACTTTCAATGTATTTACACATTATATAATTGCATGCCTGATTTGCAACTATTACCTTGACATCTTTTTCTGAGTAACAAAGAGGAAGATATTTTTTTTCTGATAACATAATAAATTCTGTCAATTTAGATCTTGTAACTATATATAAACAAATCATTTGTGAAGAAAATTTGTGATTGAAAAAAATTTGAATGGTTTTCTTGATCAAATTCAAATAATACAAATTGTAATCTTGTGACAAAAAATCAATTTGATTTGATATTAACTTTGAAACCTTTTTTGTCTCCCACTGCACAATTTTTTTCCCAGCATTATTTGTATTATTTTAAATTTACATTAAAGGGACAGACCGACTATGTAAGATAGTTGAACTGAGTATACAGTGTTCTTCTTTAAGATTCATTTGAGACATATAAAGATCTGCAGTAAATCCTTAGTTTGAGCGCAAAGTCGACGTTCAAAATCGTACTTTTGGTTGGATACCTTTTCAGAATTGTTTTCTTTAAATTATTAAATAACAAAGACAAAAAATGTAAACAAAATTCTACTGTAAACTAATTAGTTGTTCTGGAACAGATTGAGAAAATAAAAATTAATCTCATCATCGAAAATAAGTAATCTTTTTCCATTATTAGTTTCTATAATCTCTGATTATTCACAAATATTTTCTGCAGATTTTCTGATATTTTCATTAAAAAAAGGACATTTAAAGAATACAGTTATAGAAAATAAGAAATTTAATACAATGATGAAAACAAAATAATTGATTCTAGCATTGATTTATTGACAAATTTCTTTTAAGAAATATGTTTCTAACAATCTAATTAGTTGACTGCATAATTTTTACCTTATTTTTCGTCGTCGTTATTTAATAATTTACAAATACCGATTCTGAAAATGTACCCACCCAAATTCATGATTTTAAATGATGAGGCAAACCTTTGATATTTCAAACTTAGATTATTTGATCTAATAGAATTATAATTTAAAATATAAAAAAGCCCACGATATTGGGAAGCAAAGATATAGGAATATGCAAATACGTGGCAAAGCCTTCATTCCTTTATGAAGAACAATATTATACTTAAATGTTTGAGCATTTGTTTTGCGTAATAAAGTGAACTTCAAAATTTGCTATTTATCTATTATTTTGTTTTTAAAAATATTATTTTAGAATAAACATAATGCTTTATTGTGTTTGTCCGACCAGGGCTTGACAAAGGGTTACTGAAGGTAATCGTGCTGTGACTCGCTTTTAAGCATTTAAAGTTTTTAGGTTTTTTCAAGGCTTCACAAGAATCTGAGTTACAATCCTCTTTCAAAATTACATGCTAGACAAGTTTGCTCTTCTTGCACACAGCATACTTTGTCTGGAATTTTAAAATAGAATTTGGATCTCAAATTCATGTGAAGCCTGTTTCGTTGGCCTCAACATGATGCAACCCTTTATTTGTTAACGGCTTAATAAGGGATGGGGGTTAGGATTACCAGTGAACGAAAACTTCCGCGAAATCAATGCGAAAAACTTTTTCGCGCACCTGAATATAATTTTTCGCGAAAATGAGTTAAGCGAAAAAATGCGAAAACGATGCAAAATTGTTTTTGCTAAATTTTGCGAAAAATGATTATGCGATTAAAACTTTCCGCAAAAACCATAGTTGTTGTAGCTGCAACTATTAATTGCGCAAAAGAACTTGTGGAATTCTCTGCTCTGAGAGCTCAGCATTAGAAGTTTGATAAAACCATAATTGATAATTTCTCTTCCGTATTTTTTCGCAAAAGTTTCGCATTTTCCCCACCGAAATGTTCGCATTTGTTTTTTCCCCTTTCCAAAGATATAAATTGCATGCTGACTGGTTAAATGTCGTTTTATTCTACTTTAAGGAGTGCCTAGTTATAGAAAATATTTTTTTTTAATCTAACCACGCCTATATCGCTACATGAATAAAACCAAAGAAAATATCTTATGCTAATAAAATACCCCACTTTTGGCTGCATTACGAATTAGGCTATCTATTTTATTTTTAATTGCACTACAGATGTTTTCGTCTTTTTCATTACTTTCAAATTTAAAAATTAATATTTTCCTTTTTCAAATCTCTTACCAAACAAAATTTATTGTTTTCTGCTTTTCGTTTGGCAAAATGGAAAACTTTTATTCCTTTTTTTTCTTTTTCTTGTTTCAGTTTTTTTCAATTCAATTTTTTTCATTTTTTGTTTTGAAAATACAAATTGATTGATTTGTTTTGCAATCATTTCATTTTAAATCAAAACGATCACTTCAAATGATCGATCCAATTTTAAAACCGAAATATTTAGATTTTTAAGAAAACTAAGCCCATGTCTACATATAAGGTCTATATGATAATTTGGGCCGGTTTTTTTGAGGCCATCAAAACAACCAGACCAGGAAAATTATAATTAGATATATTGAGATTGATCACACTAATTATCCGGCTGTAGACCATGACGTTGGTATGAATATTCCGTGACTATTTCGAAAGTTTTATTAAAAATGCATCAATCATACTGCATACTTAAATAGATCCAAAATAACCGGAATAATCCAACTTTCAACCCACCAATCTCTTGTNATCCTGAAGATGAACAAAAATACATATTTTGATACTTGTATCAATTACTTAATGCTAGTAATATCTTTTATCTTTAGTTATTGTATGATTTTTTAATGACGGTTGTTCTGACGATTCTAACACAGCAAACAGAACTTAAATTTTGACTAATAGAACTTATTGGTTAACTTAAGCCTCGCTGGATAAAAATATTGTCAACTATAATATTAGGAACTTGGGTTACTAAAAGTTACTCCTGCCGCGTTTGAACGATTTAAAGCGAAACTACATTTTCTTTCTCTATTAATGTCGACCCACTCGGCACTCAACTTAGAATCTTAAAACCAAGCTTAGAACATTCCCGTGGACCTCCAGACTTCCCGATTCCAAATTTGAGCCAAATCGGTCCAAGGGTTACTAAGTTATGATCGTCGACAAACAAACAGACAAACAGAGATTAAAAAATTGATATATTGAATTTCTCTATCATATTCTTTCATATTCACAAAGAAGGGGAGTTTACACACTAGTACATAGTCATTATTGTATATATCAATATAATGAAGACGACTTTCGATATTAATTTTGATTTTTACGGTGTCATATCATTTGGACTAAAGATTGATTGGACTAACTTTAGTTTATACTAATGTTCAGTTGAAATATTGTTAGTTTATACTAATGTTCAGTTGAAGGTTAGTTTATACTAACGTTCAGTTGAACTAAGGTTAGTTTATACTAATGTTCAGTTGAACTAACATTAGTTTATACTAATGTTCAGTTGAACTAACATTAGTTTATATTAATGTTCAGTTGAACTAACATTAGTTTATATTAATGTTCAGTTGAACTATTATATTGTTAGTTTATATTAATGTTCAGTTGAACTAACGTTAGTTTATACTAATGTTCAGTTAAACTAACGTTAGTTTATACTAATGTTCAGTTGAACTAACATTAGTTTATACTAATGTTCAGTTTAACTAACGTTAGTTTATACTAATGTTCAGTTGAACTAACGTCCTTATGAACAAATTTTTCAATTTTTTAAAAATTACCTCCTTTCAAGTTTTAAGTATCTTAACACAAAAAATTGTTTTAGGTATTTTTACACCAAAAATTATATGATGTAAATTTATTATTTGAGGGTTAGGGTTGGTTACGACAATTTCTGGGCAGAGCACTGCGACTAGGTTGTGCTAGGGGGCTGAACGCTGCGGCTCGGTTGTGTTAGGGGGCTGAACGCTGCAGCTAGGTTGTGCTAGGGGGCTGAACTGCTGCGGCTAGGTTGTGCTAGGGCCAGGGGGCTGAACGCTGCAGCTAGGTTGTGCTAGGGGGCTGAACGCTGCGGCTAGGACAGGGCCGGCTCTGCAACCACAAACTTATATTCTACTGTAGACAATTTAAAGAAGCATTACAGATCATCTGATTTGTGCAGGCCTTTAATGTTACAAGTATTAAATCATTAATCACAAAATAACTCTTGCCCTGTCATTTCCAAAATGTGGTCCGCCCCCTTAGTGGGAGGGGTGGAGGTTAATGAATAGATTTAGACCCCCCAGACACTTGAGGGTTAATATCTACATAATAAAACAAGACATTCGTATTTTATATGTTGCCTATAGCTGGCCAAACTGCAGGACCGATTGGGCTGAATTTTTTGTGGAAACTCATGAGTGGCCGAGGGGTGTTATATGCGAAATTTTTTTTTTAAATATTTAAAAAAATAATTCCACTGGCAACGCCGGGCTTTTCAGCTAGTTTACTATAAATTATTAATGAGCAAGATTCCTTGACTATTAAAAGGTAATTCTCTTTACTTTGACTAAACTAGGTATTATTAGAATTATCATTTATAATCAGATATCCGTCATTATTATGGTTACAGGGTGTCCCTAGCTCTCACCGTGAACATTAAAAGAGTTCGTATAAGATAAAAATAAATGTAGTTCATATTCATATAAATAAAAAAATACTATTTAGAAGTTAAAGGACTCTGAAAGTGATATTGTTTGCATAAAACGTGCTGGGTCCACTTTATACTGCAGATAGTCCAGACAAGACGGTACAACTGAATGTACAAACAGTACATGATGTACATGTTGTACTCACTTAATTCATGCAACTTTTAAAGTTAGATCCTACTCTTAAGAAAAAGAGGCATGAACTATTAACATAAGTATCCTTTGCAAGTTTAAACCTTTTATTTTATCAAAAATGAAGAATGATTTAGCATTTTTCTAGCTTTATAGTGTTTTATTTTGACAATTTCTTTTTATAAATTAGCAAAAATAATTTTATGGAGAAAACATCAGTTGTAAAAAAACATAGATAAATCTCATTCATTCTTGATCACATGCAAAGCTTTTATATCATGGTTACCATCCCACTCTCTTTACATGGGGCCTAGAAACGTTGGGATATATTCTATATAACGTGAACGTTTTACATTAATGTATAGAAACTTTTATACCTAACGTTAACGTTAAACATTAATGTTAAACATTAATGTTAAAGGAACATACCCCCAATGGTAGCGTTTTTTGGTAACTTAACATTATTTTTCTAATATCTACAACTTGTTTGACCATAACGTGATGAAACGTATTGTTTCCATGGGGAGCTTGAAAGTCTAACGTATAAAAAATTAATTGTGATTTTATTGCATATCGTAGCGAAAGGATTTCTATTTTAAAGTTCAACTTATAAAAAGTGTAAACTTGTATAACCGAAAAATGCATTTTGTTTATGAAAACGTTTTGAAGTTTTCCCTAATAGTATATAGAAAAGTTTAACGTTGCAGAAATTGGTTATCAATTTGATAATCAGGAAACGATAATTTTCAATAATGTAACATATAATATTTTTAAAAATGTAATTTTATAGACCAAAAAGTTTCATAACTTTTCTCTGAATACTAAATTGAATAGTCTAACGTTAGATATATGTCTGATGAAAATATTGTTCATAAAACGTAAGGTTGTATGAGGGCTGAGTTTTAATTTTAAAAGTGTAACAATAGTTCTGCCAATCAAAACTTTTAAAACAATGTAAGAGATAACTGATGAATATGACAGCAAAGACTGATGGAATTTTCTTTCAAGTTTAAAGGAAATGAGCTTACAAACAATAATTTTAATTCACTATATCTTCGCAACCCGATGTCGTAGACCATTAATATTGAAATATCAAAGGTCAAAACCATTAAGGACATTGTTTGATGAAACAACTAAGACTCTAGAAACGGAAGACGACATTTAATAAATTTTTAATATGCATTTTCTGTTATAAAGCAAATAATTTACTAATAGCAAAAAATAAACTTATTAAGTGGAACGGGTCTGTGTACTCGTACACAACACAATTGCTCTGTTTCATGTTTATTTGACTATTTGAAATCATAACTTCAGTTGGCAAGGTTCATGTTTCAGGTTGAAAATTTTAGAAATGTAGAATGTAGAATACTTACTAAAATGCAAAAAATATTTTATCAATTGGAAAATGCGTGTTATGTTTTGTTCATCAATAGATTTTTATGAAACTTTAAGAAAACTGATTTTTTAATCGATTTGTTAAAAAAAAATTACATTTGTCTTACTTTATTTTACTATTAACCCTTTACTATGAACTCTGAAAACATTTTCAATGTGGTTTGTAAACTAAAGGTAATGCTGCTTTTTACTCACTTTGTAAGTAATAAAAAAACACAAAAAGAACTTAACATTCGCCACAAATTATTATTTTCTAATCTCTATTTTGCAAGCTGGTGTTGTAGACTTTTGATTTCTCAAACTATGACTTCTGTTAGATCCGAAAGTCTAAAGGAATTGAGCTTCACAAAAAAATAAACATTGTTCGGTCCAGAAATTATCTAAGCCTTTTAACCTTTATCTTAAAACATTATAGTTTCAAGTATATTTTCGGTCGTGAGAAACTTTTTATTATAAAATCGTCATTTATTACTCTTTTAACGTCCTCTTCTACAAAACTTTTGTCTTGGACACCTCTAAATTAACCCCCCTCCCTCCCCCCTTTTCTATCTTCTATTAGGGGGATGGAACTGTTCTTGACTAAGAACGGAACAGGGGGATGGAACTGTTATTGACTAAGAACGGAACAGGGGGATGGAACTGTTATTGACTAAGAACGGAACCAGGGGGATGGAACTGTTATTGACTAAGAACGGAACAGGGGATGGAACTGTTCTTTGACTGAGAACACCAAGAACGGAGTGGAACGGGATAATTATTCTTAGACTAAGGACGGAACGGAACGGAATGGGACAGAACGGAACGAGACGGAATGGAGCGAAAAAATGGTCCCAAAAATTAATCCTAGAACTGTTATGTTAAGACTTGAAAAATTCAAATAATTGGCTTACATTTTTGTTTATCTCATTCAATTTTTGATGAATTTCTATGAAATTTTTATTTAAATTTTATTTTATTTGCTAGCATTTGTTTAGGGACTCTGGGGACACATTTAAAAAAGTTAAATTACACTAATTTTTAACATTTTTAAAGACACAATTTTTTTGAACAAGAATATTATCTTGTCGCTCGAAAAAAATTCAATCAAAAGATGCTCAAATGTGTTTCTAACAATTTTTTCAATTTGTCAGGTGAACTTTAAAAAATACCATAAACATAATTTGTTTCCAACTAAATGTTGGTTTCTATAATTATAGGTCAGAACCTTTCCAAAATGATCGGAAAACATTGTGAGATAAAGTTTTTTTTTAAACACGATAGTTGATTAATTACTACTTACGACATAGTTCAGATGAACTGTAGTTCCGATGATAAGACTTTTTACTAAATACAAAGACGACGGCGCTCTGCCGGAGAGAATGCCGCAACTATTTCCACCGGTTCAGTGAGTTGACAAAATATTTTCAGAAAAATTGTAAATCACTCAGAGATTTTATGCTTAAACGAATTAAATTCTGTATCTGCGTATTTTAAAATGAAAATGTGATTATTAAAATTTTTTTAGATACATGTCCGTTCACCTGATATTATCTAAAATGGCTGAAACTTTCTTAAAGTTATGTTTTTTATATTTCAATTAATTACAGAAAAAATGGAGGCAATGTTTGGAGGATCAACTGGGTTTGGACCAACCTGTCCTCCTCTCTGGAGGAACGGGCCAGATTATCAGGTTTTATAACTGCTTTGGTTGGTTCCCAGCTATGATGGCCGATATTTCGGGTCCGTCCTAGAGAACGATTTTTGTAGTTGCAGCTTTTATCAAATTTAATTCTGATTTTTGTTGTGTGACCGGCACGGGGGTTGGGATTCTGGGCTGATTTTTAAAAAATAACTGATGCATACATAATTTATATTGCTTAGTTTGGGGAAAGAAACCGATTTCAGGCGAATAATTAATCTGACGTAAACAACGGTTAAAAGAAGGAAACCAAATTGCAATTTCATATCAATTTTGTGCATGCATCCTTTTATATCTTTTTATGCAACTGTTTTTTTTATTATGCGGGACAATATGTTTTTTGGTCGGGATTTTTACTCTTTTTGTTTGTTTATATATATATTTAGTATATAGTTAAGATTTAGATAAATGTAAGTTCTAGTTTCACACAATGGGAATTTTCATCAATATATTTGTTATCAATTGTTGTATTTTAGACTCATCATCAGTTTCCTAACCGACCCCTCAGCATGAACCCTAGAACTGTTACTCAGTCTCCTGTCACTACTGGAGCATCAGTCTTTGCTATGAAGGAATTCAATTCATTAGTTTATTATTCAAACTTTAGACCGACATTAACGATCCATGATTCTCCCCACAATTGGATATTGCTTAACCTAAACTGGAACAATAAAGTAAATAACCTCCCGCTCCGCAATGTTTTTGTGGGCAATATTTATTTAACCATGGATACACAAACAGACAAACAGATATTACTACTTTATATGGGTAGAAGAAGTACTAATTAGGGTTTCCAGGGAAAAGGAAAAATTGTTTTGCGAAAAAAACTTGTGTGAAAAGAAGAGAAATTATTAATTATGATATATTAAAACTTCTAATGCCGAGATCTCTTAGCAGAGAATTCCTCAAGTTTTTTTGCTCAATTAATTTATGCAGCTACACAACTTACGATTTTTGCAACAAAAGTTTCGCGAAAATTGTTTTCGCGAAATTTCGCATAGTTATAGCATTTTTTCGCTTAATTCATTTTCGCATTTTTTCGCACAGTTTTTGTTCGCTGGAAACCCTAGTAGTTCTAACCCTAGTGGTTCTAATTGCAGTGTCTGCATGTCAATTTTTAATTCTTGAACCACTCAACCGATTTGCCTCATTTTTTATTGAATCACAAGAATTTTCTTAGCTTGGATTAGCATTTACAAGTTCAGTAGGTTGACATTTGTATGGAAATATTAGTTTTCAGTCAGGTTTCCCAAGCTAGTAAGCTAAAATGTAAACTAAATTAATAAACTTAATTTGATTATTTCAATGGCAAACGTATTTAGTGTGATCATTGCAACCTTTTCATTTTCCGAAATTCGTAGTTCATAAACTAGAGATTTAACTTATTTTGTTGTCGAGAAGAAGTCAAAATTCCGTTATTGAATTCTAGATAAAAAGAAATTGTACTTGCAACTATCTAATCTAACACATCTAATCAATACTAGTGACAAGGTTTGAAGCTTTATGAACTCGTTAAATATGACGGACTAAAGGTTATTTTTCATTCTGTCCTGAAATAGCCTTTTAAGGGGTTCTTTCTTCAGTTATTAATGAATTATCCAGTGCTTAGGATCCGGAACAGTTTGGCTTCCTGGATCCGGATCCAAGGGAAAAAATATCAACCAAAAACTGGTTGAACTAAATTATTTTGCTCTTCAAGCATAAATCTGAACCGTAAAAATAATTATCAAAAAATTCCTCATTTCTGAATAATAATAAAAATAGATTATGCCTTCTTTTTCAGTTAAAATAATGAAAAAATAAATGAATTAGTTAAACCCACAAAAGATGAGCATTTAATGGCAACCTGAAACTCTTAGATACGACGGGCTAAAGATTATTTCGCCTTCTGTCCTAAATATACGAGCTATACGAGAAAAAATTTGAAAATAACCTCTATTTTGAGAGATCCAACCCGCCTACGGAATATACGTAAGGGCCTACTAATACGTTCATCACAATTATGAAATGAATAAATTAGTTTGATGGTGGTGTTATTATTGCCGCAGATACGCTAGGATCCTACGGTNACTTCCAGAAACTCTTCAGAAGTTTTTAAATCACCATACCTGAAAACTTTAGAATTGGATACCCTTAATCCCAATCGCTTAATCTGAGTATCCACTTTGGAAAATTATGATTTTCTTAATCCTCTCTTTTTCTACACTCTGAGCTGGGAACTTTAGAATGGGATATCCTTAATCCCGATCGGATAATTAATCTGGAGATTAATAACAAGAGGAGAACAAGCATTATTTAATCTAGAGATTAAGGAAAAGAGGAGATCAAGCATTAATCTGGATATCCACCATTCAAAAGTTCCCAGCTCTGATTTGTCAATTTCTAACACTTTAGTGGATTAATATTAATCCGAAGAATTTTTTTTATTTGATGTCACTTATGAAAATGAGTGTTAATATTTGGTGATTAATTTCTTGAATAAAGGGAGCAACTCACATTTGAAGGATTGCTTGATCATTTTTTTCTCCGTAAACCAGGGTTTATATTTTCTTGAAGAAACATAACCCCCCCCCTTTTTTTAAAATATTTATTCCCAAAATAGTAACATGGTGTTTTTTTAAGTTGTTTTTGTTGAATTGGGGAAAGTAAATGATTTTTAGGGGCAAATAAATGAATTTTTGGGTTAACAGTTAAAAAAATTTATGAACTTTTGGGTCAACAGTTTAAACATAAAATGAATAGTCTTGCTTTTATTATGTCCAATTTTTCCATTTTTCGTCTAGAGCATCAGAAATCATAATTGTTAAATATAAATACCTCTGTAGTAGACTCATGAAATGTTATTTGACAGGAACTCAGAAACATTCGAATATATTAAAAACGCTATTATTATTATTATAGATCCGGGGATGACCTTTTTTAAGAAACGGGGGGGGGATATCTGTGAAAATATAACCCCCTGTGTGTTAAGGTTAACGAGAATATCTGTATTGGAGCTGCTGGAGATATTGCAGATTTTCAGTTTCTGGAGGAAATCATGAAACAGAAACAGATTGAGGAGGAATGCAGGTTTAGTATCTGTTTTAAAATAAAGATTTTCAATTCCTGGAGGAAATCATGAAACAGAAACAGCTTGAGGAGGAATGCAGGTTTAGTATCTGTTTTAAGATTAAGATTTCCAATTCCAAGAGGAAATCATGAAACAGAAACAGATTGAGGAGGAATGCAGGTTTAGTATCTGTTTTAAGATTAATATTTCCAATTCCTGGAGGAAATCATGAAACAGAAACAGATTGAGGAGGAATGCAGGTTTAGTATCTGTTTTGAAATAAAGATTTCCAATTCCTGGAGGAAATCACGAAACAGAAACAGATTGAGGAGGAATGCATGTTTAGTATCAGTTTTAAGATTAATATTTCCAATTCCTGGAGGAAATCATGAAACAGAAACAGATTGAGGAGGAATGCAGGTTTAGTATCTGTTTTGAAATAAAGATTTCCAATTCCTGGAGGAAATCACGAAACAGAAACAGATTGAGGAGGAATGCATGTTTAGTATCAGTTTTAAGATTAATATTTCCAATTCCTGGAGGAAATCATGAAACAGAAACAGATTGAGGAGGAATGCAGGTTTAGTATCTGTTTTAAAATAAAGATTTCCAATTCCTGGAGGAAATCACGAAACAGAAACAGATTGAGGAGGAATGCAGGTTTAGTATCTGTTTTAAGATTAATATTTCCAATTCCTGGAGGAAATCATGAAACAGAAACAGATTGAGGAGGAATGCAGGTTTAGTATCTGTTTTGAAATAAAGATTTCCAATTCCTGGAGGAAATCACGAAACAGAAACAGATTGAGGAGGAATGCATGTTTAGTATCAGTTTTAAGATTAATATTTCCAATTCCTGGAGGAAATCATGAAACAGAAACAGATTGAGGAGGAATGCAGGTTTAGTATCTGTTTTGAAATAAAGATTTCCAATTCCTGGAGGAAATCACGAAACAGAAACAGATTGAGGAGGAATGCATGTTTAGTATCAGTTTTAAGATTAATATTTCCAATTCCTGGAGGAAATCATGAAACAGAAACAGATTGAGGAGGAATGCAGGTTTAGTATCTGTTTTAAAATAAAGATTTCCAATTCCTGGAGGAAATCACGAAACAGAAACAGATTGAGGAGGAATGCAGGTTTAGTATCTGTTTTAAGATTAAGATTTCGAATTTCTGGAGGAAATCATGAAACAGAAACAGATTGAAGAAAAATGCAGTAGTAGTATCTGTTTTTTAAAACAGATTTCCAGTTCTTAGAGGAAACGAAAATCATTAAGAACAAATTAGATTTAGTATCTGTCATAAGATAAAGATTTCCGTTCCTTAATTGAATGACTCAAAATACAAAATCAGTTGAAAAAAGAAATTTTAGTCTCTCTTAAAGTTTTCCCGTCCTTTGAGGAAAAAATGACAAAAAAATTGGGTCGTCGTAAAAATGAAGAAAACTATGACAAATCGTTAAAATTCAGGGATGATGGATTCTCCTTGAAGCCGAAGGCGCTGTTCAGCTGGTTGACCAGGGTTCTCTACAACAGAAGGTACAGGGTATACTACATGGATTGACAGGGGTTAATATTATCTTGAAAAAGCTTTATTCCCCACCCGCGCAGTACAGAAAAATTGTCTTAATAGCTTCCTTTGATCGTTTTTTCTTATCTGGCCCAAATTTTTTGTGGGACCCCTAGCGACCCCAAGGAAGGTTTATTTTTGAAAATTTTGAAAATCGACGAAATTTTTGTTTGTTTTTGTTTTACAATGTATACAAAGAGAACATGTTCGCAATAAAAATAGAAGATGGGCGCGAAGCGTCTTAAATGCCTAAATGAAAGTTGGAGATTTTTTTTCATTGAGCTACTTATTCTTTACTTTGGGTGGTCTTGAATGTTCACAAGTTGAATAATTTTCTTTTAGGTCAAAGTTTGATCCACTCTGGAACACATTCGTTGTCGGAGGCACAGTTTAACAATAACATCATAAATTTGAAATAATGTCTTCAGTTTTGCCATCTCTTCAATCAATTGATTTTCATGAAGTATCCCTACCCCCTTAATGGAAAATGAAGTGTTAAATTAATGTTTTTGTGGTTGCAGTGTTTTGTGGGGTAAATAACTTGACTTTTTGGGGGAAAAGAGGTAATTATGCAAAGTCTTCCAACTTAATTTGAGTTGGTTGAGCACTCTGGTCCTTATTTCATTACCCAATCATCAGGGTTTGATGTAGCAGTGGTTAGCGTGTTTGATTCGGAATCCAAGGATTCACGGTTTAAGCCCCGCCAACTGTTAAATCAAAAACTGATGAATTGAGCCACAAAATTATGAATTGAGCCATACTGATCGAGTCCTGATACTATAGGAGTAGGACGAATAAATGTGTTTATGAAAATGAGAGGTATGAAAAGTTTTCTGAATCACGGAAAAAAATGTTTGAAAATAACTTCTTATTGATTGCTGACTTGAACTGTGTGGTTGTGAAGGTATGCAGGACGGTGAACCCTTCATGGGCTTCGTTAACCTTCAAGGGACTGCATTCGAGGAATCAATGATTGCCACAGGGTTAGGTAATTATTCATTTATTCATTTATTCATGCATTTACTTGTTCACTTGTTCACTTGTTTCATTGTTTACTTGTTCCCTTGTTCACTTGTTCCCTTGTTCCCTTGTTCACTTGTTCACTTGTTCACTTGTTTTCTTGTTCACTTGTTCACTTGTTCACTTGTTCACTTGTTCACTTGTTCACTTGTTCACTTGTTCACTTGTTTCATTGTTTCCTTGTTTCCTTGTTTCCTTGTTTCCTTGTTCACTTGTTCACTTGTTCACTTGTTCACTTGTTCACTTATTTCATTGTTTCATTGTTTCCTTGTTCACTTGTTCACTTGTTTCATTGTTTCCTTGTTTCCTTGTTCCACTTGTTCACTTGTTCACTTGTTCACTTGTTCACTTGTTCACTTGTTCACTTGTTCACTTGTTCACTTGTGCTGAAAAGTGCTATCAATTTGTGCAGAATTAAGGGGCGGGGGATCTTCGACGAAAGATTTTTCTCTAAAATGCCTTTTTAACCTTAAAAGTGGACCTAATATTCGAAAATGTGCTCGGCCTCCTTTTCAAAGATTTAAAAAAAATATAATTTTTATTTAAATTGCACATTTTCAATAATAGAATTGAGGATTTTTAAAACTAAAAGACGAATAAAGATTTAAAATTTTGAAGGTTAATAAAAGGTAAAATATTTCAACGACGACCCCCCTATGTATGGACATTGTACCTACTGGTTTCACATTGTAGTAGAATAAAACAATGTTTTGTGGATGAAAACGCAATTAAAACCTTAGGAAATGGGACCGAGCACATTTTCGAATATTATGCCTAATTTTGAAGGTTAAAACGTCATTTTAGAGAAAAAATTTTCATACATTAGTGGGTAATGTACCTACTTGAAGAGAAGACATTTGAACGATGTTTAGAAGGCTAAAAAGCCTAAAAAACACTTTTTTCAGCGACACCCTGTATATATATATATATATATATATATCTATCTATCTAGGAACTGATCTTGCTCTGCCTGTAATGCGTAAGGCTGTAGAGGACAAGAAAGGACCTCTTACCGAGGCTGAAGCAACAGCTACCATCCAGCAGGTCAGAGCAACATTAAACTTTTCATCAAAATCATAAAATCCGATAAAAAAAGAAACAATGAAATTTTTTAAATTATACTTTCTACTTTGTCTTACCTATCCAATATCCTGCTCCCTCAATATCTGTCTTATCACCTATCTACCTACCTACCTGCCTACTTACCTAACCACCTACCTACCTACCTACCTACTTACCTAACCACCTACCTACCTACCTAGTGCGTGAGACTTTGCTACCTGCGTGACTGCAGAGCTTGGCCTAAATACCATATTGCGGTCATCTCAAAGGATGGAGCTAAGGTAGGGTTCAAGTTTTTTTTATGGGGTACCCTGTGCAACGCTGGGTTCCCAAGCATATAGTGTATAAAGGGGACAATCGCTGTTATCAGTTTTATTACATTTGTGGATGTTTATAAAAGGGAAATACTTTCAAATGATTGATTATAATATTAATTTGTTAAAGGTGACTGGTCCCGTGATGATTGACAGTGATTGGTCAGTAGCCAAGGACATTGTTGGATACTGTTAAACCTTTATCCACAGCTGATCCTTTAACAACAGCTGATTCTATATCAACAGCTGATTCTTTAACAACAGCTGATCCCATTACAACAACTGATCCATTACAGTTCCGCAACAGCTGTTTTTAGTGTATTTCTATGGATTTCCCCATTTTCCCAATATTTCTGCTTTATACCTCCCAACTCACGTCAATATGAATAATTTTACAAAATTAAAAGTTAAATTGTGATTTCAGACAAAATGGCGCGTCGTTATGATACCAAAACTACTATTTTCTCACCTGAAGGGCGTCTCTACCAGGTAACCATTCTGTCACTATTTAAAAGTTAAATAATTTTCTACCGTTTTGTTTTTTGTCCTTTAACTTTTATTAGCTTTAAGTTTTGTTATAAAAACAAATGACAATACATGGAAACCCAAAATGTTTTTTCAGTTTTCTTCAAATGTTTCAAATTTGAAATAATGTGTTTAAAATATTCCAGGTTGAGTATGCTATGGAGGCTATTGGTCACGCTGGAACCTGTCTTGGAATCCTTGCTAACGACGGTAAGATAACTGATTGGATAATTGACTGATTAATTGATATTGGATTTAAAGATTGATAGCTTAATTAATTAAAACATTGGATAATTGACTGATTAATTGATATTGGATTTATGGATTGATAGCTTAATTAATTAAAACATTGGATAGTTAACTGATTAATTGATATTGGATTTATGGATTGAAAGCTTAATTAATTAAAACATTGACTGATTGATTGAAAGATTGAGATGAGAGATTGATCTAAGATTGACGGATTGATTTGTAGATTGATTTAATGATGGAAGGTATGATCAATTGATAATTTGACTGGTTAATTTGATGATTGATTGATTGATTGAATGCCGTTTATGTGCACCGTGCAGGTTTAGTGTTAGCGGAATACGAACAATTGATCGATAGTTATTTCGATTGGTTGGTTGATTGATTGATTGATTGATTGATTGATTGATTGATGCGTGTGTTTATGTTTAGGTATAGTGCTGGCTGCCGAGAGACGAAACACGAACAAGCTGCTGGACGAAGTTTATCATTCAGAGAAGATTTATAAACTTAACGAGGTCAGGCTTAATAATTAATGGGAGTGTTTGCCATTTTCTACCGGGGGTATTAGACAGGGAAAAATTGTTGGATCATAATTTCAAGTGACTCTCGAGTCTCAAAATTACCAGAATGGGAAAATGGATGCTTTGTAAAGTATTGCAATTCTTCTTGACAAATTATTTGGAGGAAGTTGTCAGTAATATATAATTACTTTTCAAACAAGGTAAACGACGACATCTTCCACACTATTGATTAGATGAAGATTAAGTCAACAGTCCCTTTAAAAAGGGATTATTGTTCAATGAAAAACAATGAAATGAAAACGTTTTAGTGATATTTTTTATCAATGGATTGATATAACTCGATAAATAGTATGATGATGAATAGGGTGAAAACTATTGAATGTGTAGGATATGGCCTGTAGTGTTGCCGGATTAACCAGTGATGCTAATCTGCTCACGAACGAGCTCAGGTAAATACTAGATATTAGAGGGAAAAAAAAACTTTTATTTGATCCGAAAGTGGACAATTTATTAGATTAACCAATAGATTAAGTCAATTTTTTATTCCCGGGATTTTTATTTTGAGGAAAACTCCNCTTTATCATAAAAAGATAAATATATATCAGACTCATTTTGAGTTTTGACAAGAAGTATTTCAGCGGATCAGCTGGTTGATAATTCAATTCAATTAATTATTTAATAGTACAGGCTTTATCTCGTATTTTAGAGAATTTTAGTTTTGAATTAAGTGCATCACTTTTTAATTTCTTGATTGAATTTAATCCTTTCTCTGTACTACTTTTAACCCCGCTAAAAAACAGGCTGATGATGACTTATCTTTATTAATTAAGTTTTAATCTCTGTTTTTTTCTTTGTCCGATCATAACTCAGAAACCCCTGGACCGATTTACCTTAAATTTTGATTGGAGAACTTGGGAGACCCACGGGATGTTAGATTGGTTAAGAGATTATAAGTTGAGTTGGTCGACTTGTATAGGGAAAAGTTTCCCGGTAAAATCGTCTAAGTGCGGGTAAACGGCGGGAGTAACTATGAGTACCCTGTGCAACGCTGGGTTCCCAAGCATATAGTGTATAAAGGGGACAATCACTGTTATCAGTTTTATTACATTTGTGGATGTTTATAANGAGGTTAAAACCATTAAATTTTGATAATTTACATAATAGTTTCCTATGACCAGAATAGTTCATTGATTATTTATGTGAAAGATGGATCCCATGTCAGGCTTCGACATCCGTCTTGTGTTTACATTACCGCCCAGTGACAGTACACTGCAGTACAAAAGATGCGTACACCTCTGAAAATAACTTTCCTTGCATTAAATCCTTGATGTGGAGGTTCAAGTCTTCATATTTTAGCAACCTTAGTTTAAAGTTTGATTTGGGCATTATGCTCGATTCTTTTAGTAAAATAAAAGAGAGATTAAATTAGTTTTCATTCATTTTAAATAAATTTTGTTGCTTTTTTAGCAAAACGTCTGTTTTAAAGGCAAGCTAGATACTGTTACCAACATCAGTGCAAAGTTTTAGGTTTTTAGATTCTATTTGATGATATTTCTCTCTATTTTCCTGAAGTGTTGTTGAAACTTTTATAAATTAAAAAATGTATTTTTGTCGAAAAGTAAGTATTTTACATGGGATTCTATTTCTATTTTCTATACGGGGGCAAAAAATCCTGGCAAATATTGGATGAATGAATGTTTAAGTGTTTAAATAGGATGAATGGTCTGCAGAATGTTTGTTTATGTTTAGATTGATTGGTCAGAGGTATAAATATACCTACGGAGAATCTATTCCTTGTGAACAGTTGGTATCTTGGCTTTGTGATATCAAGCAGGTAATCCCCCCCTTCCTCTCTTACGGTTACCAGCTTTATCAGTCAGATCCTAGTGGAAACTATGGAGGCTGGAAGGTAAGTTTGGTGTCTATATCTTGTATATTGGTTAATACGGTTACCAGCTTTATCAGTTAGATCCTAGTGGAAACTATGGTGGCTGGAAGGTAAGTTTGGTGTCTCTATCCTGTATATTGGTTAATATGGTTACCAGCTTTATCAGTTAGATCCTAGTGGAAACTATGGTGGCTGGAAGGTAAGTTATTTAATATTGAGATTATGGATACCATTTTATCGTATCCTATCCGTTTCTATCTTTCTAGCTACTTGTATCGGGAATAANGCTTTATCAGTTAGATCCTAGTGGAAACTATGGTGGCTGGAAGGTAAGTTATTTAATATTGAGATTATGGATACCATTTTATCGTATCCTATCCGTTTCTATCTTTCTAGCTACTTGTATCGGGAATAACTGGAATGCTACTGTATCTATCTATCTATCTATTCATCTTATCTTATCTTATCCATCTATCTATTTATCTTATCTTATCTGTCTATCTACCTATCTATCTATATGTCCTATCTATTTAGGCCACTTGTATCGGGAATAACTGGAATGCTGCGGTATCTATGCTGAAGCAGGAATACAAGGAAGGAGAAACAAGTCTCAAGGAGGCTCTGGATCTATCCATCAAGGTATACATCTATCTTAATTCTTATCTTTCAAGGTATATATATACCGATCTATCAAGGTTTATATCTTATCTATCTATCTATCAAGGTATTCATCTATCTTAATTCTTATCTATCAAAGTAGATCTACCTATCTATCATGGTTTATATCTATTCTATCTATCCATCAAGGTATACATCTATCTTAATTCTTATCTATCAAGGTATATCTACCTATCTAATCTATCCATCAAATATATATCTGAATATCTATCAAAGTTAATATCTATCTATCGTCAAGGTATACATCTATTTTTCTATCAAGCTATCTCTATCAAGGTATATAGATGTTTCTATCAATCTATCTATTAAGGTCTTTATCTATCCTCATATCTATCCATCAAGATGTACAACTATCTCTATCTGTCTATCAATGTGTATTTACTATCGATCTATCTATCATGCTTTATATCTATCAATTTATCCATTAAGGTATCTAATACCTATCGATCTATTAAGCTCTATAACTGGCATAAACAATATTAACAAAACAAAATTTGTCACGGCCTTGGATTACATTCTGTACAATTGAACTTGGCCCTAAGTTGTTTTAAATAAATCTCCCTAGTTTCACTCTTATTAATTGTATTTTTGTAGGTTCTTAGCAAGACCTTGGATATGACCAAACTAAATCTCCCTAGTTCACTCTTATTAATTGTATTTTTGTAGGTTCTTAGCAAGACCTTGCATATGACCAAACTAAATCTCCCTAGTTTCACTCTTATTAATTGTATTTTTGTAGGTTCTTAGCAAGACCTTGGATATGACCAAACTAAGTGCGGAGAAGATCGAACTGTCAACCCTGACCAGGTAAATAGGAAAAATTATTTTTCTGGACTTGAAAATCAAATCCTTTAAACGCCATTGGCAATTTGACTAACTGTCTCAGTGTCCAAGGTTGGTAGACATATTTTTGTCGACACGTTTTCCTTTGAAATACTAACGTATTTTTATTGAATGATAAAATGATTAATTGAATGATTGATTGATTGATTGATTGATTGATTGATTGATTTATTGATTGATTGATTGATTTATTAATTACTTAATTTTAGGGAGAACGGTAAGACCATGATTCAGATTCTCCCAGCTGAACAGGTGATAAATTAAAACACTTCGCGCCCCTCTTTCTTTTGATAATTTTAGCTCGTGAATGTTCCTTGGGGAATATATTTTCCAAGAAATACACCATCCGAATATATATTCAACCTTTTAGATACTTTTCCAACCCTAGGATGATATTTTCCAAGAAATACCCCATCCGAACATATTCACCCTTATAGATACTTTTCAACCCTAGGATGATATTTTCCAAGAAATACACCATCCGAACATATTCACCCTTTTAGATACTTCTCAACTCTAGGATGATATTTTCCAAGAAATACTCCATCCGAACATATTCACCCTTTTAGATACTTTTCAACCCTAGGATGATATTTTCCAAGAAATACACCATCCAAACATATTCACCCTTTTAGATACTTTTCAACCTTAGGATGATATTTTCCAAGAAATACACCATCCGAACATATTCGCCCTTTTAGATACTTTTCAACCCTAGGATGATATTTTCCAAGAAATACACCATCCGAACATATTCACCCTTTTTTCTAGCCTGGTTCATTGTATCCATAATTTTCCAGAGCTGAAAACTTTAGAATGGTGGATATTGAGATTAATGCTTGATCCTCTCTTTTTCTTAATATCGAGTCGAGACTAACCTTATCTTGTACTTGTAACCTAAAAAGTTTATGAAATTCAACCAATCAGAGTCGCGTATATGAAGCCGATAAATTTGAAATTTTACGCGCCATTTAAGATTATATACAGAAATGGGAGGGACTCTCTAATTTTAAAAAACCGGTTTTTGATTTTTCTCTACTATATCCAAGAAAGAACGGTTTAAGTAGAAAATCAAGTGTGTCCATTGGATAATTAGATTATATAATTTAATTGGGATTAAGGATATCTCATTCTAAAGTTTTCGGCTCAGATTATTAATTCAAAATGGAACTGGGATGTATATGTATGTATAGCAGTAACCCGTCCACAGGCTGACAATGAAGAAATATTCATATGGCCAACTACGAAAGTAGTTAATTAAAATCGATTTTTCTATATTATAAAAAAGTACGTTTGTATTGCAACTTTTTACTTCCCAAAAAAATGTCTGTTTGGCGTTATTCAGCCTTATTTTTGCCTGTTTTGTGTATACAATAACCTATTCTGAATTCATTTACGCAGTATTTATTCCTTCTCCATTATATTCCATACTCCTTAGATTTTTGCACTTAAATTAAATCCCCTTCATTTGTAGAGTGGCAAGTCTGATTCACAACGGCTCCTTTAAAAATTTAGCTGACTGAAGGATGATTTATATATCCTTATTTTTCTAGTTGAAAATTAAGTGCTAACGTATTTTAATTGTAAGTGATGATAGGATAGACATAATGCAAGAAATATTCCTTTTTTGTTGGAGACTGGTAAAAGTGTCTGCAAAACAAAGAATTTTCAGTTTATTACTTCCACACAACTTAAAGAAATTTTTTTTTTGTATATATCAGAAACTACCCCAGGCACTTAATTATCAGTTAGGTAAATACGAATAACTCCATCGACGATGAGTCAAAAGTTTGATAGGGTACCATTGTGAATCATGCACGCACCTACTCGTTTCAAATATCCATTACAGTCGCTTTAAATCCTCGAATGTTAGGTGGAGGAGCTGATCAAGAAGTACGAGGCTGCCGAGGCCGAGGCTGAAGCCGCCAAGAAGGAAAAAGAAAAGCAGAAATCTTCATCCTCCTAAACCAACCTCATCCTCCTGACGAAATCTTTTCGTGTAAACTGAAATATTTAACCCCCCCTTTTCCCAATTATCCTACTTTCTATAAACAAGTGTTAAACGATGTGATTTTATCCATGCACTTTAAAAATAATAAAATCCGTGATTTTTCTAACTTGAAATTTGCTGGTTTGGCAACTTGAAATTTGTTTTTAAAAATTGTTGTAACTGGTTTCTAACGTGTTAATAACTGGGTTTAATAAAAATCGTTTTTAACTGGTTTCAAACTCGTTAACAACTAGTTTCAAAACTGGGTTAATATCTGGTTTCAAACTTGTTTCTAAATAGTTCTATAACTGGTTTCAAAACTTGGTTCTAATTGGTTTCAAACTTGTTCATAACTAGTTTCAAAACTGATTTCAAACTCGTTGAAACTAGAAATAAACTAGTGTCTTCTGGTTTCAGATTAAAGAATGTCTGATGCTGGTAACTGGTGTTTGATTGAATCTGATCCTGGAGTATTCACAGAACTTATCCAGAAGTTTGGTAATAATAATACAACATAAGAATAAGGGTGAAACTATGTGTTAAGGATTTGGATCCGCAAAATTGGCTTCCTGGATCCGAATCCGCAAAAATATGCAGATCCCAGGGGCAAAAAAATCAGCCAAAGACGTCTAACAAAAATAATTTTGCTCTCAACCCCCAAATCTGAATTGTTGAATTTAACAGAGATTATTAAAATGTTACTACCCTCGGAATATGCTTCAATAAGATTTAGCTTAAATAATAAAATGACGAAAAAAGAAGAAAAATGATCTGAAAATTTTTCCTTTGTTCAGAAAATCAGTAAATATTAAAGAAATGTTGAAGACCTGGATCCGCATCACATATCACAATTAAATGGATCCTAAGAAGAAATAAATGTCCCTTAATTTTTAATCTTGATTCACTGGATGTTCATAATTATTGAATATAATATACTCTGTATATTAATGTGATATATGCAACCTTATGAATATTTATGTTTATGTTAGGATTATTTTCAGGACTCCTGGCGGAGTATATAAGAAAATTTCCGATTGTTGTCATGATATTCATATGGTTGCATATATCACATTAGTATCTATCTATCTATTAGGACATCCCAATAACACAAGTGTTACCAGGAAACCACCCTTCCCGGCAACCCTCCGCCTCCATTAGGAGTACTTGGGTTACAGAGTTAGCATGACATGTGCAATGATACTGTTATGCCCGAGTGGAAGTAGCCGAAGCCGTGAAGCCCCAACTACAGAGGCTAGTATCTATAGCCTGAGTTATAAGAGAATGTTAGGTTTATCATTATTTCCTCCGCCTTTTGGCCGAATCATTCAATTAGATCTTTTATATTTCTATTCCATATTACGAATTATGTACCTAAGTGTATAGATTAACATTTTTCAATAAAGTATACAGAGTATATTATATTCAATAATTTCGAATATCCAGTGAATCAAGATTAAAAATAAGGGACATTTATTTTTTTCTTTTGGTATAGTTTTTATTTTTTCTCTTCCTTGACATTTTTCTTTTTTTTAAATTTTTTGACGGTTTTTTTAAATTTTTTCATAGATTATTTTTTTTTCTTATTTGGCCTTTCTGTTTTCTTTTGAAGTAATCTTTTTTCGGCTCCTTTTGTCCCAACAAAATAAACTAGATTAGAAATTTTTTACATATTCATCATATCTGGATTTAAAAGTATTTAACGTTGGTGCAGTTTTTATATCACAGGGTAAATCATTCAATATCATGACAACAATCGGAAATTTTCTTATATACTCCTCCAGGAGTCCTGAAAATAATCCTAACATAAACATAAACACAGGGTGAAAACTAAAACTATGGGGCACTTATTGATAAAAATGCGCAAATCCACTTTGCACCAGTTCTAAAGTTTTCTTTAATATATGTGAAAGAAAAGATAAAGGAGAAGTACAGTGAATCCCAGATATATGAATACATAGATAGACCGTCATAAGTTTTTGATAATTCTAAAGAAACTTCTTTTTATTTTTAATTCAAAATAAATTAATAGCCGGCCCGAAATATGCCATTGATATATTAATATTATACTTAATTTTTCCGCGGCATTTGATCTTAAAAATGTAATACGACATTATAAAAACTCTTGCTATTTATTCATAAATCTGGGATTCACTGTATCAAACTCATTCAGATCTTTGATTTTTTGTGTGATTCAAATTCCTAAATTTCGCCAAAATTGAAACTGAAATATTTGATTTTTAAATTTTTTTCTTTAATAAATTTGCTTTTTATTCTACTGTATAATTTGTATACTAGTCCAAAATTGATTCGATATTTTCAATGAAATAGTTGAATAAGAATTGATACAGTTAGCCCTAAAAAAATCTTGAAAAAGTTTTTGACTGAAGTAATAATCTTAAATAGCCGAATTGCACATGAAACACGGCATTTGTGCAGTGTACACAGACCCATTTACAAGAAGTTAATTTTTAAGCTGCTGGTCTTCAAACTTTTTTATTTTAAAAAGGTCACTTGCTGTAAGATTTCTTAAACGTTGTTTTCCTATTCCATTTCTTGGCTTCACCGGCACAATTTTATTAATTTCGACTAGCCATAAACCTTATTTGAGGGTTAATGTAAGTTGCCACGAAAAGTTATGCCGTTTTGACGTTTAATGGTGTCCTGATACGCCAAACTCCGTACTTTTACTTTATCAGCTTAATATGTCGTTATAAATCTATCACAAACTCTACCCTCTCTACCTATCCAGGTTTATAAGATCCATAAATAACGAGAGTCTGTGCAGGTAAATAAGTTGACCGGAACAAGGTTCAAGTAGTAAAAATAACCTATATTTGAGAGTTACAAAGACAAAAACGAACTAGGGTTTTTTTAAACTGGTATACAAACAGACAAGCCTAATATACATATATATTTTGATTTTGAGATTGTGGGTAGGAACATTATAAGAAATATATATCTTAACAGTCTTTCTAATTTTTCTCCTTTCCTCCTTTCATAAAATTCAACTAAATAGATTGAAAATAAAATGGGTCTGTTTACATTGCACAATTATTCTGATGCATCTTTATTGAACCAATAAAAACCATGAATTGAGTCCAACAATTTCGTTTATTCTGTCCCCAAATCATTTATTTTGTTCCCAAATCGCTTATTCTGTCCCAAAATCATTTATTTTGTCCCCAAATCGTTTATTTTGTCCCCAAATCAATTATTTTGTCCCCAAATCAATTATTTTGTCCCCAACTCCTTTGTTCTCGCCTGTACGCAAGTGCACTGTTTTGACTAATTTGATTTGAAAAAATTTATGAATTTAACCCAAAAATGTGTGTTATATGTACTGTGTGCAGTGCACTGTTAAGACCGGTTGAATTGGAAAATTTTGAGTTTAAGATTTAGCTTTGCATTAGAACTTAATTTGTTAAATCCCAGCGCACTGAGCACAGGCACACGATATTTTAACATGAATAAATATTGAGAAAACATGTTTTTTTTTTTAATTTTTAAATTCTAAGAGATTTGTCAATACCGTGAACATGGGACATAATAAAACATTCTTTCCGATATTTTCAAAAACTGCGGTTATAGATTAAATCAAATCATGGAAGTATTAAAGTGAAACAATTTGTTGCAATAATTATTTCCAATTATTTTCTCTATTAATTTCAAGGCAGAGCCCGAGTTTAGCAATTGGTTTATAATTCTAACTTTGATTTTCAATATGTACACATTTTTTGTTAATATTTCTAGAATACCTTCAAGCTTTTTTCCAAAATTAGAATATCATTTATTGCATTGGTTCCATTTTGTAAAAAAAATGGCCTTACTGTTTTACACAATGAAATGGATTCTTCGATTTAAAAAAAAAAATCATTTTGGCCACATTTTAAAATTTGTTTTTTTCTAAGATTTTCAGTTCTTTGCAGATGATTTGTAAAAGTGACAGTTAACACTATTTCAAGTGTTCCTCCATTTTAAGAATTACTTGCCTGATTCTCAACAGAACTCTTTAAATATGTTTCTGAGTAACAGTGAGAAAGATATTGGTTTATTTTTCTTGAAAGAATTAACTATGTCAATTCCAGAAGTCATTTTTATAGAGAATCTGACAATGATACTTTATCAGTTTTTAGATAGATAAACAAGGATAACTCCATCATCATTTAAACGGTTTAAAGGTTATAATTGAGAACTCTTTGATTGAGGGTCAAATGAAGTTTAGTCAACAGTCCCTTTGATTGTCCTCTTAGGGTCAAATGAAGTTAAGTCAACAGTCCCTTTGATTGTCCTCTTTTTCAGGTTGGAGAAAATATTCTTTGCTAAGCAGGTAGGACTTATTTTTTCAGAGTAGTAATAACTTTATTTTCATTATTTTGAGCTTGGAACAATTAGTAGTATTGGAGTGCATTATTAATATCACAAAAATGATTCAGAGATTGAAGCATCGGGTCCAGAAATCATTCATTGCATGATAAAGAAACCTGAATAGTAAATAAGATATATAAAAAGTAGTGTCTGTGAAAAATTAAAAAGGGAAAAAGGATTCAGCAAACACATCAACTTAAGAAAATAGTTTGTATTAGTTCCAGCAACTTTGATTTTTACATATTGATAGTGAACTTGCTGCAGATTTATATTGTACTCTATTTCACTTTTTCAAACACCCATTAAGGAATGATGACCAAAAGTTAACAATAAAGGGCACATCAATAATGATATCAAGTAAGAATAGCGCAATTAAAAAATTCAGTGTTTCGGATCCGGATCCGGTCGGATCCGTATCATTTGGTCGGATCCGGATCCGTATCAGGAAACGTTGATATGGATCCGGGTAGCGCCAAAAATTAACCAAAACCATGGAATAAATAAATCAAAATGGTTCGTAAATGTATTATTTACATGACGAAAATTTTTCAAAATTATCTTTAATAATTTAATGTTTACATTTATATAATAGTAATGACGACATTTTTAACTTTAGGATTACTATAGTTTATAAATTATAACCTTGCATAACATTTAATAGGGAAAATCCGATTCACAGAATCAAAAGTTACCTCGGATCCGGATCCGGATCCATCATCACGGATGCGGATCCGCGGATCCGGATCCGGATCCAAATCAAAATGATATGGATCCGAAACACTGAAAAAATTTAAGAAACTTTTCAAAGTACCTGGAAACCCCTCCTAAACTGTGATTCTCATCTGGGTAAGAGTGTTGCTCAAATTGAATATCTTTTATCTCTAGAGCCCTATACAAATTTTATTTTATCATGAATGTAAGAATTAATATTGTTATTCATTTAAAGACTATAAGGTCTTATCTAATTCTTGATTTAGTAATGTCACTTTTGGATTGAAATGTTGTAATAGTTTGTCTCTTAAAGTATGGTTTGATTTGATTTACAAGTTTTAAATGTAACTTCTGACTCCAGTTGTAAAGTGCACCTCCATCTCTTCTACATAGATACTTTGCTTGTCTTGTATCCAAAACATCAAAACTGCGGAACTAATTGGGCCCAAATTTGTGCCTTCAAGAATGACCCCAAGTCAAAATAGAAAAATTTTGACATTGAAAATAATGTCGACATTTAAATGTGTTTATAGTTAAAGGACTCCAAGCTTTCCTTAAGCCTGGTTATGAATGCATTACTAAAGTGGGGATTGTCTAGTCACCTTTTACATTAACAGCGGAAGAGTCTTGTTTATTAGATAGATATATACCTGGTAAGTAACATTGTCTGCTGGAAGTGAACATTGTCATCTGCCACGCCATGGTTAAGCATCCACTTCTTGGTTTTCAAGTTATCAATCCTGTCGAATATTAAGTTTTTGATCTGATTTGATAGAAAGGTTTTCTGACTTAAAGAGAGTGTTCACGAAGAATGAAATGGGGGTACAGGCTTAATTCGATAAAAAAAGTGCTTTTGATCGCTACTAATTTTACTTCTATCTGTTGCGTCTATAAGGAGAAAATTGTTAAAGACGTCTCATAACGAATACAAATTCAGAAATTGCAACATACAACTTAGACAGTAAAAAATCAATTTAATTTCAAACAAATCATTCAGATATTACAAACTATAGTCATCGATTATCCTTCGCCACATTTGTATATAGTTTATATTTTATAATATTTTATTTTTTTAGAAAACGTTTTAACGGATTTCGAAAAATGTGAGTGGTGCACGGCATTCTTAAATAGTTGCGCAAGCGACAAGAGAAATAATCAAATTCAAAACAAATTAATTAAAAAATATTTTAAAATATTAACTATATACAAATGTGGCGAAAGATAATCGATGACTATAGGTTGTAATATCTGAATGATTTGTTTGAAATTAAATTGATTTTTTTACGGTCTAAGTCATATGTTGCAATTTTCTGAATTTGTATGGGTTCTAAGTTATTCGTTATGAGACGTCTTTAACAATTTTCTCCTTATAGACGCAACAGATAGAAGTAAGATTATTAGTGATCAAAAGCGCTTTTTTATCGCATTAAGCCTATACCCCCTTTCATTTTTCACGAACACTCCCTTTAAACTCGAAAATATATTTTTTAACAGGGTTGAACTGAAAATGTTTACTTTACCCATTAATGACACTATTATTGTATCCATTCATGTTCTCCGAAGGAAGAGCCATATAGCGCTCTGTGTATATACTATCATACAGGAGCCAACTAGTTACAGGAGCAACTGAAAATATAACAAAATTAGTTTAAGGATAACATAAGTTTAATACTAATATTGTCTCAAATTAACCTGAAATTCCACAAGAAAATACTGGAGAAGGTCCAACATCCTGCTCCAATGTCATGGCTGTAGCAAATCCTCCATATGACCAGCCCCAAATGGCTACTTTACTTGGATCAATATAGTCATATGTTTCTGCCAGCTTCTTGGCAACAGCTATCTGATCAACCATCTCCACTGTTCCTAGATTTCTGTAAACTTGGAACTTATGCTCGTCACTTTGGAATCCTGTTCCTCGTCCATCAATGCTGACATAAATGATATTTCTGCTTGTGGCAAGATATTCGCCCCAACCTATGTTCCACCTAAATTTAAAGATAAACTAAAAAGTTTCCTTAAATCAAAAAAAAAATATTAAAATACCTTTTATCAACCATTTGTGAACCAGGACCTCCATAAACATAAACAATCATGGGATATTTCTCACCAGGAACCATATGTGGAGGCAGAGATATCTTTACTGGTGCAGTAAAATTTCCCTCAACATTGAATGTTGTGTCAATTCTTGTTGGCAAAGTTTTATTTTGAAGAGCTTCTCTTAGTGGTTTGTTTTCTTCTAATTTGTAAATAATATCACAATCAGGCAGGTTTCTTAATGTTACTTCAGGTATGTCCTAAGATAATGAAGGTATACAGTGTACACTGCAGTCTAGTTAAGGCAGTATATGTGATAATTAATTGAACAATGAAATTTATCTCTCAAACTAAATTTTCTGTTTTTGAGCTGTTTAAAACTTTCATTTAAAATCTGAGAAATTAAGAGATATTTTCCAAATACATATTTGTACATCCTAATACATAATAATTAACAAAAAAATCCCCCTCAGGATGGAACCAAAAATATATGATTTTCTGATTTTGGGCTTTTAAAACTCTTTAATTTTAAAATCTGAGAAATATGCATAGGATTAAAATTTATGAGACTTTTCTAAATACATTTTCCTGCCATCATTATTCATTTATTTTCCTTAACTTTCATTTGTACTGTTTAGAGCATCAAGTTTTCAAATATTTAACAATTAAAGCTCAACATTACTTAAATATTTTACCTTTCCCCTGCAAATATGAACAAAGTGGGTACTCTCAAAGTTTAGGGAAACTTCATTGTAGTCGCAGACACCCCCTGCCAAGCTCTGAAATAAAAAAAATTATTTGATGATCAAATAAATTTGTTTAGCAACTTTGGTTTTGCTGAAATAATTTATGTTTACCTTAAGATTGCACGTTAAACAAGTCAAAAACCCATTTCCATGTTCATCCACTGAGTAGAGATGTCTAGAACCTGGACTACGGTCATCTGTTCCCATGAAATAAATGGCCATTTCATCCTCATCCCAGTCCAATATATCAGTCACAACAAGATAGCCTTGGGTCAGTGGAACAACTGTTCCATCCATCATTATCTTGACAACATGGGGATAGTGTCTATTATCATTCTGTAGTGTTGACTGAATTGTGATTACAGCTGTTCCTGTAAGATCTGATACAAATGGTGTTCCGGGCTCAAGCCAACCATTTTCTTGATTTACTGAATTAAGAATTGAACACTCCCATGAAACTGCTTCTTCTTCACAGATACAAAGAACTGATTCATTTTGAATTCTGTTCATCCATACAACACTGAAATTCATACATAATTAAAAATATGAAAATTAGCGCTAAATTAAGTTTTAAAATACCTTAATTTGTTTTCTGTTATCCAATTCACATCAGTAAAGATGTACTTTTGCCAGTCTATTACTTTCTGTGGAGGAATCACATCTTTATTCTTCTCTTCTGAAAATTGCCGAACAAACAATTTTGCAATGGGATTGGTTTCCCCGCTTTTTGGATAACGCACAGTTCTGAAAAATATTCAAGTAATTTATGTCTGATTAATTATTGATATCTAAAAATCTTACTTGTATGTTGGGTATTGAGCATTGATAACATCACTGGGATCTCCATAGTTTGGATATTTGAAATCCTTCACCAGTGTGTCATTAAATTGAGCAAAGGCTATTTTGTAGCCATCAGGGCTTATATAGTGAGCATCATTTGAAGCTAGGACCTCTTCTTCGTAAACCCAATCTACATTCATATTTTACATTGCCAACAGGTTATAAATTCATTTAAAAAAAGTTAAATCTTATGGTTAAAAAAGAAGGTTTCAAAATCTTTGAGAGCTTTAATAGCCATTCTTAAGGCCTTCAGCAAATATGTTCCCTGGAATTCCATTGAAAACATTATCAATAACTCCATCGTCAGTAATAGCAATATCATCCTCTTCAATCGCATTGTTCCTATTTAAAAAGAAATTGATAATTTTCTTCAATTACAAATTAGCTCCAGTTAAAAATGTGTGTGCTTGTCTTGATAGACCACAATTTGCAACTTTGTTTGTGTTTAATATTGTTTATTTGTTATTATTTAATCATTTTACCTGAAGTAAAGATTATTTTGATATACATAAATCAGTGCACTTTCAAATTCTCCTTGATCAATCCAGTCACAGTATTGAAGGGTATTTCCACCATCAGGAGCTAGGATTTCTGTGGTCTTTTTCAAGAGAAAGGTTGTCAAACTTAAACTCTTTTCAAAACATAAGTTACAAATATTTTTGCTTAAAAGACATGTTGACAACTGTATCTCTCAGTTCCTTGTTTGTAGTTGTATCAAGCACTAAATATCTTGCTGTAAAACTATGTCTCCAGACAGATTTTATTTCATATGCAAATAATATCATAGTGTTGTCACCAGAAAATCCCATGAACTTAGTGCCTAAACATAACAAGGTTTTAAAGGTTTTGAACTTTAAAGTTAGGCATAGCCACTGATTCACCTTTGGAGACAGATGCAAGCATTTCATTTGAAACAATAATAGAAGTTTCATTGGTGTTAAAATTCCAGGCAACCAGATTTCCATTCTGAAAAAAAGTTTAAATCAACATTAAAATTTCACCCAAATTTCATGAAGCTTTATGGCATGAAGATACTCGGGCCTGTTTAAAGTAAATAAGTAGGCACTTTTGAAGCTAATACTCTTATTGTGTTAGAAAATTTTTTCATCCTAAGGTGACTGATACATTCTTAGACGATGATAGGTATTTCCAAAGTGCTACTTCCCAGGGGCTACTTTCCAAATGTGCAATTTCCCATATGGCAACTTCCAAAGTTTGTCCTAGCTGCAGCGCTTGGCTCTCTAGCACATCCTAGCTGTTGCGTTCAGTCCCAATTGCAGCCTGCAGCGCCTCAGATGACCTAACCTAACCTTTGGGAAGTTGCACATTTTGGGAACTTGCTACTTGGGAATTTGATTTTGGTAAAATACCCAACACACCCAAGATTACTTTTTTTTGAAAACGTTTTTTCTCCTCTGCAAATCCTAATGATAATGAAGGGGGTAAAACTTTTGATATTTGTCTCATCCTTTTTTTATCATTTAATTCTAAAACCATATATCTAATCAATTTTGAAATGTGTTCAGAATTATTTAAAATGAATTTAAAGAAAGAAAAATTTAACCTGATCAGACCATTGTAGTTCCTCCTCGGACCACCAGGATCCATTAAAGGACTTTGCAGAGAACTTTCTATCCACAAACTCGTCAAAGGTTATTGCATCTTCAGGAGCTTGGTGGGAGCTCACCTTTACACTTTAAAATAGTCTCATGGAAAAGATTGTCCTCAGTTTAAGTTGTGATGTTGCATCCAGTTGGTCTTTTTTTGGGGTTTTTTTTTGCCTATAATTTCTTTCAGTTTAAAGACTTGGCGTAGTGTAAGAAAAGCAACGTTTTCAAAATTGTTCATCCTAAACATTTGCTTTTCTTCCACTAAATCATATCTTGTTCCTGACAGAAGATATATGAAAGTAAACGGTCCACAAATGATCTAAAACTATGCAAAAACAAACATGTTTTTTTTATCGTTGTCCAATATTTCTTTTAGGATAAAAATATTGCAAAGTTAAAGAAAAGAAAACTAACAAATTACAGTTTTATTTTCTTTAACTTTTTTGGTTGTTAATTTAAAGCCGTGGTTTTAATGACAGTTTCATTTGAAGAGTGACTTAAGGGTTTATACCTAAGAGACAAGAAACAAAATTGACAAAATTGTTTCCGTCTATTTTTAAAGATGGTTACTTCGCAACTGTTATAGATTTGAATAAAGATACAAATAATCACATAAATAAATAAACTGTAACCTGTTACAAAAAATGAAAAATTAATGTTTATTAATTTAATTTCTACCTGGTGTCAATTGGGGCAGCGCTATTTTGGTTTGTCTTGGATATTAAAACTAAAAAAAATAACGATTATTTGAATATATAGCTTCTCTTTCCAAATATAAAAAGAAACAGTGCGTGTCTCTGTGCTGTTTCTTTTTGGGACAACCATTTAAATTCAACTTGATGTTTAAACAATTTGAAAAATATTTTCACTAAAATAGTTAAAATCACCATGATGTATTTTAATATTATTAATAAATTATTTGAAGGAAGAAAAAAGTAGAGGGAAAGTTGCCATTTTTAAATCTACTATGTTTTTGTCAAAAATAAATCAGTCTGAAAAAAAGTTTACCACCCTGCAAATGTACACTGACGCCATGAGCCATGAGTCTCCGCTATGCCTAGCAAATCTGGGAGGCTCGTGACTGCATAGCGGAGGCTCATGGCTTCCGGAGGTTCCCTCCCTCGTACACTATATACATTTTAAGAGTGGGTAATTCAGGATAATTAAGGCTTTGTCACGAGTGATCAAAATAATTGTTTAATTTTATTAATGTTTTCTAATCTATTTTATACAATACAGTTATTTTTGTCCTAAATGCATTAATTAAATTGGTTAAACATGATTATTAAAGAAATTTGTGTTTTAAACTCCCACAATTGTTTCAAGGAACTTTTATAAAAATATTTAAGGGTTTAGGTCAAATTATTATCTAATAAACAGTAAATATTGTTAAAAATATGGAACTTGTTCACTGGCACTGAAAACGGAAATTGCACTGGCATAATGAACAAAGATATCAAGAATTTTTATCCAGAAGTTTTAGCTATGTTAATTGTTAATTTTTTGTAACCTTTTCTGGGGACGTTAAACTATTATGTCATTTCAAATTTTAAGTCAATAATTCATTAGATGATAAGAATGTATTTTTATGTCAAATTCTTTGTTAAGAAAAAAAATCCCATATTTAAACATTGCCTTTTATAGCATAGTAGACATTTAACATTTAACATTATTGCTTGTAAGAAGACATTTTTTGCTAATAATATTACATTTTTAACTTTTAATAAGTAATTTATTCCTTGTAATAAGACATTTATAACAGGTTTTAAAGCATTTTTCACTTAACTAAACAGTAAAGAATCTTAAAACTTTAACATTTTTAATTTTTTAAGAGGACTGTAGACTTAATTCAATTTATCCTCCATGTAAAGTGCCATGCTCGAATCGCAACGGTACCCGCAGATCAAACCTTTGTCTGACTATAGATGAGTAAGATATTCTGCTTTTTGTATTTTAAAAGTGACATGCGGACAAAGAAGATTGAGATAATTTCATATCAATTCTAATTGGAAGTTCAAATAAGGGCATAAGGGTACCATTGTGAAGCAGGCATGGAAAGGTTTTAATTTTGGATCGTTTAAAATAGGTTAGGAGTCCCTTTAATTCGTATTACTTCTTAAGCCGCCATATTTTCTTCGTAAATCATAAAAGTAAAAACATTACGGATTTTTTTTTTATTTTTTTTAATTGATAGATTTTCCCTGCTTAATGGTCAAACTAACCAACAATATTCATATAAATATATTTTTAGAGAAATTACAAAATTATCATTTTACAATTATCATTTTACAAATCTTTTTTAGAATTAAAGTATGATTGGGGGGTGGGGGGTAAATTTACTGTCCCTGACTGCTTGAGTATCAAAAATAATTTTAGTTTTAAAACAATGGATTTGTCCCATACTAATGAGTACTATTTGATCATTTATTTATTCATTACAACATAAAGTACACAAAATACCGCAATTTCTTTTTCACAAGTAATCGAATTGATTTTCGAAGCTGGTAAATTCCGGTCTTTTCACCCTTTTATGATAACTCGTCATCCAACATTGAAGAGAAATATCAGAACTAATATAAACTGTGAATATGTTTAAGATCTTTTTCAGTTTTTTGCATCAAATTTAGTGAAAGAGAAAAATTGTGGAGAAGTTAATTTTTTTTATTTAAAAACATATTACCATGTGGTGATTCTGTTCCGTAGAGCGGAAACTCTGCTAATGCAAGATTTAATTCAGAATTATTCCATTTCATTTTTCATTTCTGAACAGTGGACATGTCATGATACAGTTACTATAATCTATATAAATACTTTGCTTGTCTGTTAGTTTGTCAGTTTGTATCCAATAAACGTCAAAATGGCCGAACCGACTGGGCCCAAATTTTGTGTGGGACCTCACATGACCCCAGGAAAGGTTTAGTGATGCTCAAAATGGTTGAATGTATAAAGAATCAAGATGTTTTTTGTTTTTTAGTTCAAAGCTCAGTTTGGCCAAGGTTATAATGCAAGGAAAGTTATTTCAGAGGTGTACGCATCTTTTGTACTGCAGTGTACTGTCTCTGGGCGGTAATGTAAATACATAACGGATGTCGAAGCCTTACATGGGATCCATCTTTCACATAAAAAATCGATGAAATATTCTGGTCATAGGAAACTATTTAGTGAATTATTAAAATTATCAAAATTTAATTAATTTTCATTTAATTAAATTTAACCTCCTCGGATAACAAACGAACACTGTTGCATCTATTCTTGTTCACAAATTCCGCCCAGAGAGAACTGGTTTCAACATGTACGCAGAGTATACGCAACTGCAGTTAACTTTCCGTGCATTATAACCTTGGGTTTGCCGTAATACCGTAACGAATATTTTCTTATCTTTGATCATAACTAAATCTATTCTATATATTAAAGCTCTTCGCTTATATATACATATGTTAGCTATAGCTGGCCAAACGGCTGGACCGAATCTGCCTAAATTTTTTGAGAACCAATGGGTGACTGGGGGTATCAAAGGCTAAACAAAATCTTCAAAATTCCAAATATTTTTTTTTCAAATTTCAATTTTTTTAATTCAAATTTTAATTCCACGGGCAACGCCGGGCACTTGAGCTAGTTTACATTACTTGAACGAACCGTGATCTGCATTCTTAAAGGGATTGTAGGCGTAATTTTTAAAGGAGTTACAAGTCAAATGCCCTTTAACCTTCTTCAAAACAAAAATGATTTTCACAAGTTTTCTCTCAAAAATTCAAAAGTTTTATTTGTTGATAGATTAAACTTCATCCTGATCAACTTTGCGGAAGATATTGTCGTTTTCCGGAATTTTTTTCAAAGTGATTAATTTTGCGAATCTCATTCTTTCTGCTGCTGAAATTCACCAGTCACTTGCCACACACCAAGTTTCCAATTTTCAGATAGAAAACAAGGATATATCATTCTTTCACTAGACAATTTACCATTATAAATCTGACATGCATCATGCTTGTCACTTGAAATTACATGAGCAGTCCCTTTAATGAGACTGAAAGAGTAAGTTCAAGTGACCTACCATGAAAAGATGACAATGCCCGATTTACGACACAACGATACCCTTGAAACCTTGCAGGATATTGTCGTTTTTCTAGGTTTAAAGAAGTTTAAAATTCTGATGATTCGTTCATGTTTTCCAGCAATAGAAATGCGCAATTCACTTTTTTAGAAAACCCACAATTGAAAATAACTAAAAACTTGGATAGCTAATTCTTACTTAATCACACAAAGCTTTTTAAGCCATGTAGTGAATCTGGAATTGCTATCTTTGCATGGAGAGTTACTTGAAACTATGCTCACAGTTCCTTTAAAGGACAGAGAGACATAAACTGGCATTTATGAAAAGTATATTTAAACAGCTGGAAATAAAACTATAAAATGTTTTCAACTAAAACATGATTTTTTTGATTTTTTTTTTTTTTCAAACTTTATCTCGAATTTATAAATAATAAAATTATATTTTTGGGGAAATATATTTACTTGTATTTACAGGGTTTACAGCACAGGTGTAACAATTTAAAAAAAAACATTTTATGTTTTTTAATTTATTACATATGTGGCTGGGCGATAAACATTATGTGGAAAACTATTTATAATTATGACAAGAAATTATAGTGATAATAATAATGATAATGCTGATAATGACAATGCTGACAATAACAATGCTGACAATGACAATGACAATGACAATGACAATTTGGACAATACAGATTGGACTGTGCTGATATACCGGTCGGTACCGGTAAATTCATGTACCGGCTTGTACAAATTGGAGTTCCGTAAACTGGTTTCTTCTCAGATTGCATTATTTTGTTTTTCTAGGTTATCAACAATGCCTGCGCTACCCAGGCTATACTGAGTGTTCTGATGAATATTAGTAGCGGAGGGGTCAACCTAGGACCAACACTTCAGGTTAGAACGGTCAAACACCGCTTTCAAGAGGGTTAAAACTTTATGAAAACTACATTTAGTTCAGGGTTATGCCAATTTAGGTAATTAAATATACAACTTTTGGGATTAAAATTAAAACATATCAATTTTCTTAACCAATAAAAAACATCTTAGTTTGATGATTTAAGTCTTCAACACTAGCTTCCCACAACTTACAAGATGTCAAGAGAAACATGAGAGTTCAGATACAAATTAGAGATTATCTTAGATCTAATTTTATATAAAAGGTTAACCGAATTATAAGCTCTTCGTTATTATACACGCCAAAGATCAAAAACGACCTACAACTTAAAACTTTCAAAGTTCGATCAGAACCAGGGGGGCTAGATCTTCTGTATGTATAAAATGCCTTATTTTTCACATTAGCTTTGTGTCAGGTAAATAGAAGGTAGTTAAAGTAGTAATAATTTAAATTTTAAAAATAAAGATGTGTATTGATTTGTATATAAATGATAGAACTCAGAGTAGTGGGGAATTGAAAAAAATTATTGAATAAATGTTGATAAAAAAGTTTCAACTTGTCGGTGGTAGTGAGGGTAGTTTAAAATAAAAAAAAAATGTTGAAAAAATTTTTGATATATAGATTTTAAAAAGTCGGAGGTAGTGAGGGTAGTGGCAAATTAAAAAATAAATTATTGAATAAATGTTGATAAAAAAGTTTCAACTTGTCGGTGGTAGTGAGGGTAGTTTAAAATAAAAAAAAAATTTAAAAAGTGTTGATAAATAGATTTTAAAAAGTCGGAGGTAGTGAGGGTAGTGGCAAATTGAAAAATAAATTATTGAATAAATGTTGATAAAAAAAGTTTCAACTTGTCAGCAGTAGTGAGGGTAGTGGGGAATCGAAAAATAAATTATTGAATAAATGTTGATTAAAAAGTTTCAACTTGTCGGAGGTAGTGAGGGTAGTGGGGAATTGAAAAATAAATTCTTGAATAAATGTATATTAGAGGGAATATGGCAAAAAAGTAGGAAAAATCGGTTGAAAAATAAAAAGAACAAAAATGTCAAAGAAAAAAACAGAACCCATGATTTACATTATTTATATAAGGGGGGAATTGAAAAATAAATTCTTGAATAAATGTTGATAAAAAAGTTTCAACTTGTCAGCGGTAGTGAGGGTAGTTTAAAATAAAAAAAATTTGAAAAAAATGTTGATATATAGATTTTAAAAAGTCGGAGGTAGTGAGGGTAGTGGGGAATTGAAAAATAAATTATTGAATAAATGTTGAAAAAAAAGTTTCAACTTGTCGGTGGTAGTGAGGGTAGTGGGGAATTGAAAAATAAATTATTGAATAAATGTTGAAACTTTTTTTTCAACATTTATTCAATAATTTATTTTTCGATTCCCCACTACCCTCACTACAACCGACAAGTTGAAACTTTTTTATCAACATTTATTCAAGATTTTTATTTAAATTAAAAACTACCCTCACTACCACTGACTTTTCAAAATCTTAATTTCAACATTTATTATTTTTTTTCATTTTCAAACTACCGTCACTTCCAAGACAAAAAACTTAAGCAAGCCTTAAAGAAAAAAAGAGGCAATTTAAAGATTTTAAAGTTGAATTTCTTGCTAAATATTTTTTTTATCAAGATTTTACAAAAAAAAATAAAAGTATCTGCTAACTACCATTGATACCTATGTTAGTAAAAATTCACCTATTTTTCAGCAAAAAAAGGCATTTTATACGTTCACCTAGATCTTAGCTACCTCTCCCTGTATATTTGCCAGAGTGTACACTGATAAAGGATGTTAAGAGATTATGGTCTATTCATACAGTACAAATATCAAATATGCAGTACGCTTTCGGCGTACAAGTGTATGGGGAGGTTTTGTATCTTGAATTTTACTCAGTTTTCTCAGAACAGTTTATTAACGATGAAATATAGCTCTGTAAAAGACTGTTATAGTTTGTCTTCCTGTGAAAATGGAATCCTGCATACGCTAAAGGATTAGTGGATTTTAATAGTTACAGGGGAAACAAATTCTCCATTTAAATATTTTTAGAAATCACCCCCGAGTACTGTAATATACAGATTGACCTTTGGAAGTGAAGTACATGGCCTGTCAAATTAGTAAAGGATTAGCGTACATCGTCACTCTATATACTATAACCTCGTTGATCAGAACCCACAGGAACCCTAAATAATGTACAAAATGTCGTAAAGTAAACAGACTTTTTTATCATGATTGTAAATTAGTTCTCCCCTTGTAGAAATATTTTTTACTCTCCAGATGTACTTGAGTTTTGCTGCTAGCTTGAAGAAACTGAAGACGGGATTTTGAGTAGGCTCTCACAGCTGTACTCTTTCAAACTTTGTCATAGTAACACGCAGGAATATATTGTCACTTTCACAGAGAAACTACAAATATAAATAATCAATTTTAAGCAAGAAAAACGAAGAAATCAGCTTATTGATTCTTGTCTCAGACAAATGTTCAAAAGGTACCATTGTCAATCGGACAAGCCCCAGAAATTAAGGATCGCTTTAAGTTACGTGTTCACAGTTCAGTTTCAATAATGAACTCTATTTTCTAGGATTTTAAAGAGTTCTGTTCCTCCTTTGATGCTGGGATGAAAGGGTTGACTCTCTCTAATTCAGAATCTGTAAGTTTATCCTAATTTGCAGTATATTGTACATAATGTGTTCTTAGTATACTGTACATATTGTGCATAATGTGCATAATTTTTGCACAGTGCACTGCACATAATGTGTACACAGTATACTGTACATAATGTACATAATGTACAAAATGTACATCATGAACAAAATGTACATAATGAGCCTAATGAACATAATGTACATTTTGTACATAATGAGCCTTATGAACATATTGTACATAATGTACATAATGAGCATAATATACATGATGTACATAATGAGCCTAATGAACATAATGTACATAATGTACATAATGAGCCTAATGAGCATAATGTACATAATGTACATAATGAGCATAATGTACTTAATGAGCATAATGTGCATAATGAGCATAATGAACATAATGTACATAATGAGCATAATGTACATTAAAAAATCTAAAGTTTCAACTTGTTACCATATTAGGACAAAATATAATTTAGGAGGAAAATTATTTGTCAATTAAACATAAATCCCTGGTTTTAGATTCATGAAGAAAATTAAGTGGATTAATTTTTTAAAAATATTAAAATTTGTTTAATTATTTATTTTTTATTTTTATTTTTTCAGATCCGCACTGTTCACAATTCCTTCTCCAGACAGGTGAGATTTAGTCTTTTTTTTATAATATGCTTTGATATTTGTTGTTTACATGTCAGAAAATTACTTTAAACTCTAGTTATTCTAATTAATGTATAAACTATTTTGCATAAGATAAAAACGCACCCTGATCTCGAAAAGTTCTCCTTAAATCTATTTAATTGAAATGTGTTGTTATCATTATTAAAATTAGGTGGAAAAAATAATCAAAACAGCCAAGAGCTATTTTCCACCTAATTGCTTTATACTTGTACTGTTAATATAATCATCAATTTTGTGATTGTAAACTCTATCTGTATACAGATACANGGGGGGGGGTTTCTTAAAGGTACTTTAGACCTACTTCAAGTGACTCTCCATTTACAAATTGGCATGTCGTGATTGACAAAGGTACCCTATAAAAACTTTATTAGAGGTTCCACAAAAAATTTTCTGATTTCAAAATAGTTTTTTCTAAACATTTAACTTTTCTCTCACTATGCCAAAATTTCACTCTGAGAGAGAATATATGCTAAAAACAATCGTTTTAGAACTATATTTTTGGGGTTCGTTAGCCATGGAGCTATTGGAGGGTCACTTGAAATCGGCATCACTTCCAGCTTGTTCAAATCTTTTCTTTTTAAGTTTTACACGGTGTCCTTTATCTATGATTGAGTATCATTGTTTTCCTGTTTGATAGCTGATAACTCTTAATTGCGCTTTCACTTGCAGCAAAGATAAGGAAAAGAAAAAAATATAATTTTTTTCCACAGTGTTTAAAGGGTAAAGCGACAAACTCGAAAACTATGTCAAAAGACCGTGAAACCCCTTTAAATCACATATAGTAAAACAGAACAGTCCCTTTAACCCAGAAAACTGTTTAGACCCTGTTTGAGTTTGATTCTAAGAAACCGGATAAAGATGATGATGAGATATTTCACTTTGTCAGGTAAGACCTGTTTTCCACTAGTTCGGGAACCCAGCTTTTCCTGAGCTGCTAACTCTTGTATTGTGGAGTTCGAGATCAATGCTTGATTTCCACCATTTGTTAATCTATAAACTAATCTTCAGTTGATATCGGAAGTGTAATTTTACCCTTAGGTAATAACTGATATTGATCCTCAAATATAAAGGTACCCACAGTATATATCGAAATCAAGCAATCGGGTTCATGAGTATCTAACACTAAAATCAACCTACTGAACTATTGAAGGACGAATCTATTTAGTTATTTACCTATTGATGGACGAATCTATTTAGTTATGTACCTATTGATGGACGAATCTAAATAGTTATGTACCTATTGATGGACGAATCTATTTAGTTACGTACCTATTGATGGACGAATATATTTAGTAATGTACCTATTGATGGACGAATCTATTTAGTTATGTACCTATTGATGGACGAATCTATTTAGTTATGTACCTATTGATGGAGGAATCTATTTAGTTATGCACCTATTGATGGACGAATCTATTTAGTTATGCACCTATTGATGGACGAATCTATTTAGTTATGTACCTATTGATGGACGAATCTATTTAGTTATGTACCTATTGATGGACGAATCTATGAGCTTGATGGACTGAAGGAAGGACCAGTGGACCATGGACCTGCAGGAGAGAATTGGACTGACACTGTAAGGTCGGCATCACATTGAAGGGACTTTAGTTGTTCATTTACAGGGACTGTAAGCTAAATTTCAAGTTGCTACATGCAAAGATGGCAATGCCCGATTAACCAAGGTACCCTACAAACCTTTTTCCAGCTTGAAAAGAGTTAACTTTTATAATTCATGCATGTTTTCCTGTAGTCAAATGCGCAATTCACTTTTGTTTAAAAACCACAATCAAATATACTCAGTTTTCAAAATTATAAACGTTGATATCTAATTCGTTCTTGATCTGTCAAAGCCTTTAAGGGTACGGTTGTGAATCATCTGTGCATGTTGGGTCACTTAGAATTACGCTTACATTTAAATTTATTTTTAGACCAATAATTGAGCAAAGGATGCAGCGGTATAAGGAGGGAGAGATTCATTTTAACTTGATGGGTGTCGTGGAGGACAAAATACAGAAATATACCAGGTATGAAATATACACCTGGAACTAGCATATCTTTCCTTGGATTCATCTTGGAACAGCAGCTCAGGACACCCTCCCCTCAAACCTCCTCTCCTTCTGAAATTTGTAAGCAACCTCGCGAGACTATTTAGGTTTAGGCAATTTCTGGGCCAAGCTCTGCGGCATAATTAGGTTAACGGACCGAGCGCTGCAGCATAGATACCCTAATGGGCCGAGCGCTGAGGCATAAATAGGCTATGGGGCCGAGCGCTGCGGCATAGATAGTCTAACGGGCCGAGCGCTGCCGCATAAATAGGCTAACAGGCAGAGTGCTGCGGCATAAATAGTCTAACCGGCCGAGCGCTGCTGCATAGATAGGCTAACAGACCGAGCGCTGCAGCATAAATAGGCTAACGGGCCGAGCGCTGCGGCTTCTTTACAAACTCAGTTCTGTTTACATTTCTATCAGAAACTTTTTACACTTTTCCAACAAAGCTATGGGTGGTTTCTGGTGTTTTCTTCCTTGGGAGTAGAATATACAATTAATTAATCACTTGTCAACAAATTAATCAATCAATTAATTAATTAATCAAGCAAGCTAGCTAATAATCAATCTGATATAAAACTTCTTTCAATCTAATATCATTGATTTATCCATCAATCTTGAAAAATTAGTCTATTTTTTCATCAAATCAATCAAATCAATCAAATCAATCAAATCAATCAAATCAATCAAATCAATCAAATCAATCAAATCAATCAAATCAATCAAGTCAATCAAGTCAATAAAGTCAATCAAATCATTCAAATCAATCACTCAAATCAATCAAATCAATCAAATCCCAATCCCGTGCCAATCAAATCCAACCAAATCCAATCAAATCAATCCTCCCTAGGCTTCTTGAGGCTGGAGGTCCTGAAGTATCGAGGCTGGAGATGATGTTGTCTGACGAGGAAGCCCGTAGATCAAGGTCAGATAATAAGGAACTGTACATGTAATTTAAGCTGACCATTCATCACATCATACAGACAGAATAAACACAAGGACAAGAGAAAATCAGAAATATGAAGACGACATTTAAAATATTTTTTATTATTCCTGCGAGGTGGGGTAAGCATTACAGTTAAACTATGCGAGTTGGGGAAATATTTACGTTATAAAATGACACAAATTGTATTGCAAGGGGTACTAATGTATCTTAATTGTACAAATATGTATCCTCTTGGCTTCAATTGACTTATAGAACGTCGTCTTCTAAATATCTTCGAGCCTGGTGTTTGTCCAGTCCGGATTATCATTTAAAGTGGGACCTGTCCTTTCAACCTTTCTCCGAGCTAAGATTATGTGAAAGTATTTTTTATATCGGAATATTGATCCATTTTCCATTTTACTTCTTATAACATTGGCTTCAAGATTTATACAAGAGATATACTTGGGAAACTGAGTTAATTATATTTGATGTTTTGAAGTAAAACGACGATATCTTCCTCATTGTCAGTCCGAGAAAGGAGTTGGGTAGCATTATAAATCAGAAATGGAGTTATTAATGATAACTTGAATTTTCGCCTTCATTATAGAATTTGCAATTTTGCTTAAATCAGAAATCGTTCTTATTTCATGTATGGTAAAAAAAGTTCCTATATGGCCGATTGACATCTACGTCAACAAAACCTTTATCAGATTAATAATTCTCTCATTTAAACGAGAAACTACAATTGAAAATCAAACATTTTCGGATAGAAAAACAAAGATATCTTAATCAATTTTGCGGAAACAAAAGTTTAAAGGATATCTTTATGAATCGGGCTCATTGAATGTAGGTTGAAATTGCATCGATAATGTCTAATTAATTTAGCAGAACATTTTAGATGTGATTAGGTTTTTTTTAATAATATTTTTTAGATGGAGAACTGAAAATATTCGAAGACGACATAATTACCTTCCTCTGATTATGGAACTTTTCAGGTCAATAATTTTGTTTCATTGATTTTTTATCCATCTAGATTCTATATTTCTAGATATCTAGATTCTATATTTCTAGATATCTTAATATCTAGATATCTTTCTCTTTTATACTAGCTAAAGTGCCCGTGAATTTTTTTTTTTAAAGAAAAAATTTCCAATTTGGTTTAGCCGTTTGGCTTGCGATATATTTACGAGCAATGAGCTTATTTATATAGATTTTATATCAATCTATTTAGTTTTACTTATATATCTCTCGTTCTAGATATATACATATTTATCTATTTATCTATTTATGATATATGTGTCCATCTATATTTTTTTCAGCTACCTATGTATCTATCTTTCTCATTATTTAGATATTTTTCTGTCTATCTCTAGCTAGCAGGGGTGAATTGCTACCGATCTATCTATCTATCTATGTCTAGCTAGCAGGGGTGAATTGCTACAGATCTATCTATCTATATATATAGGTCTCTAGCTAGCAGGGGTGAATTACTACCGATCTATCTATCTATCTATATAGGTCTCTAGCTAGCAGAGGTGAATTGCTACCGATCTATCTATCTATCTATCTATCTAGGTCTCTAGCTAGCAGGGGTGAATTGCTACCGATCTACGAAAAGGCTAAAGAGAAAACAGCTGCCCTTGATCAGATGAAGAAACAGAAAAAAGCTGCTAATTAATCAAATCAAATTAAAGCAATCAAAGAAATTAATCAATCTCCAATCAATTAAATCATCGTGGATTATTGCCGGAAAAAAATGATTTAACTTGAAAAGTTAGAATTTATCTAACTCTACTTTTTCAACAGCTGTGATGTTTTTTTATTTTTAAATAAAAGAAAAAAGATTTTTTTGATATCGCATTTTTATATGTTTGTTCGTTAGAAGTACGGGGTTCCCCTAAATTATAATGAACTAAAGCTCTTAAAATCTAAAATCTATCAAAGTGTTTAACTAGGGTTCTTGCATGAAATAAAGTCTTGCAAGTCATAGATTAATGACAATACAGATAGAACACTAGAAGTCGTCTTTTCAAGGTTTAGGGTTTTTTCGTTCACAATGACCCTGAGCCAGAAGTCCAAATGAATTACAAGACAGAGAGAGAGGGAGCATGTGTAAAGACTGTTAATTTATTTCGTTTTTAAGAAAAATATGAGGGGAAAAATACGATAAGCGACACAAAATCGTTTATTTTCATCAAAAAAATCGCTTATTGTTAGCACAAAAAACGCTTATTTTTAACGAAATCGCTTATTTAAAAAAAATCGTATTAACTCAAACAAAAGATCTCTTACATAAAAAACTCGTTTATTTTCAATAAAACAATCTTTTAATTTAACCAAAAAATCTCTTGTATTAAAAAAAATCACTTATTTTCAACAAAAAAAAATAATTTAAATTTAACCAAAAAATCTCTTATATTCAGCATAAATCTCGCTTATTTTTAACCAAAAAAAAATCAGTTATTTAATGTTTTTTTCCCGTTTACACTTTACAATACATAAAGAATTGTACAGTATGTTGTTTAATTTTTCAAACTTTTTAGTTTGTTGTTGAAAAATTTGAAGCTTATATAATATAGTCAACACTAAAATCGTTTACAGTACATTAAGAATTGTCCAGTATGTTGTTTAATTTCTCAAACTGTTAAAAAGTTTTTGAAAAATTTGAAAGTTATATAATCAAGTCAACACTTTCAATCTTTTTAGTTTAGTTAATACATATTGCATTAGCTAGCTCAACCTCATCTGAGTACAGAATGATGTGAATCCAGTTCTAAAGCATAACAAGCCAATTTTTTTAGTAATATTGATATCTTTGTTACACTCTTTAAACGTTCTTAGCACAAATTATCTAAACTCTATATCTTTGCAAGCTAAGGATGAAACCTTTGACATCTCAGACTTAGAATTTTTGATCTAACAGAATTCATTGTGTGAAATATCTAAAGTCTACGACATGGGATTGCAAAAATATATGGTTTAGAAAATCAGAGTTTGTGATAGAACCTCGGTTCCATTTTTAAGTGTCCTTATAACTTGTCAGGATAAAAAGGAAAAATAAATCCTGGGGCTTTTATTACAAATGTTATCATCAGTGCTTAGGATCCGGATCCGCAAGATTTTGGCTTCCTGGATCTGGATTCAGATCCGCAAAAATATGTGGATCCATGGATCCGGATCCAAGGGGTAAAATATCAACCAAAAACTACAAAAAAAAACTTGTTTACTCCTAAAACCCAAATCTGAACTAACGAAAAAAGAAATTATAAAAATTTCCTGATTTTTTAATGTGTCATAAAGTTTTAGCAAAAATAAGACAAAAACTTAGAAATTCTGCTTTAGTAAAAAATTCATTAAGTCATAAAGAAATGACTAGGATCCGGATCCATTTTTTTCAAGTGCGGATCCAGGATCCGGATCCGAATCGCCATGAAAATTAAATGGATCCTAAACACTGCCTGAAATCCTACTAAAACAAATATGCTATGATAACCAGTGCTAAGGATCCATTTAATTTTGATGCGAATCTGGATCCTGGATCTGCACTGGAAAAAAATCCGGATCCAGGCCATTTCTTAAGATTTACTGAACTTTTTTAACGAAAAATAATTTTTAGATTTTTTGTTTTATTTTTTTCGCTTATTTTTATCCTAAGACAAGCCTGTCCTAGCCGCAGTGCTCGGCTCAGAAATTGTCTTAACCTAAATCAAATCAAATCAAATCAATCCTAACCTAACTTAACCTAAAATAATAAAAAATAAATAATAATTATTTTGCTGAAATNCTACGGGTAAATTTAAGAAATTAACTATATGAGAACTCATTTAGTATGGTTAAGGATAAGCCCCCCACCCTCAGGAAAAAATTCCCCCGATCCTGAGCTTCTCAATCGTTTCATCCAATAGTTTCCGACATAATATGTTGTTTGATGTTTGATTTGAAGATTAGTTTTTTAACATTAATGTGTATTTGACAAGATTGATAGATAAAAAGGTTTTTGGGCACTTCATAAAATGGGGTAAAATTCAAGGCAAGCCACTTTTGCACGTGGAACAATAATTTTAAATATTTTACCTAATGGTTATTTTTTTTATTCTTTACAAACTGACCCTCCGGTGGATTTTCTTTTTAAATTTTGGTTGATGAAAATGTGCAAAGACTCCTTTAAGATGTACTATAGCAAAGTCATGACTAAACTAAACAGAAGACACGTCACAAACTCTAATCTTATAATCCATATATCTTTACAACCAGATGGTGTAAAACTTCGAAATTTCAAAGGAACTGAAACTTTGTCACAAACTTTGGGTAGCAAAGATATAGAAATTAGAAAATTTTAACTTGTGGCGAAGGTACAGTTCTTTTTGTGTTACTCACTGATGAGTAAAATATTGGCATTAACTTTAGGCTACAAACCACAAGGAAAATGTTTATGTTTTAAGTTTAAAAATATCAAAATAAAGTTGGGCAAATTTTTTAACACAAACAACGCGAAATAAAATTTGTGCCATTTTTCTTTTTTAACAAATCGATAAATAATAAGTTTTCTATTCCATTCTAAAGTTTTATAAAAATCTATTGATGAATAAAACATAACACACATTTTCCAATTGTTAAAATAGTTTTGTATTTAAATAAGTATCTATATTTTTAGATTTTTCAACCTGAAACATGAACTAGGGGAGGAAGGCCAGCCACAACAATTTCTCGTCCAAGCCACGTTCTCCTCATTTTCTCGCCCGAGCCACCTCGGAATTCTCGTCCTTTGATTATTATGTGTTTTAAAGTTTCCTATTCTCGTAGATAAAATTATTTTTTTTTAATCTGGCTTCTTTAGGGCGAATATGGATTGGCAAAAGTATTGCAATGATTACAACATATTGGAATCTTCAAACCCATGAGAATGATGTCAAACTTTATTTTGGTAAAACTTAAATCTCTTCTGCCTCCGTAATAGATAACCTTTGCGATATAAAATAAATAGCAAAATATAAGCAAAAATAACACTATAAAGCCAAATTTTCATGCAAAGAATATAATTTGATTAATGTTTACAATAAACTACTCATTATTCAAGTTTAATTATAATCGACGAGATTGTTCTACAATTTCCTTGACTGTAATCATGTGGTGTGTCTGTACCAAAAGAGTGTGTGTTAGTTTAAAGTACTGGTCTGCAATGCAGTGCGACTGGCTTTCTCATGCCAGACCAGCGCCATTTCCTTTCCCTGATTTTTACTAGGAGCATGTCACAAAAAAAAATCTTTTTTCAATTCTCACTGAAATACAGGCCCGTTTTTCATCTGCCCTGCAAACATTTAGTCTCCAGCAAGGTATAAAGTATTAAGGTTAATTACTCTGGATGCGCTCTGATTGAAGGAAAATGTCGTCTTTCTAACAACGGATAAAATTTAAGTGAGAGACATCTAGCAGTGAAAACGAGAAAATGAGAGTTTACTCTTCATCGATGAATTGATTGAAATCCTATTTTTCTCCCATATCTGCAGTACCACTTCCGAGCAAGCTATTGACAAGAAAAAAAATTACCAAGAAGCACCCCATGTTGTCAGATAATTATCTTACTCTAAAATATTTGCAGCTCTCTATTTATATAACCTCGACGGGCTACATATCTAAATACAGGGTGTCCCATCATATATGACAGTTTTGAATGTCTTCTTCCATTTACTGTATTAGACATTGGAGGCTTTTTGTAGTTTATTTTGTTAAAACAATCTTTTACTCAAATATATTTTACGTTGAAATTAATTTTACTTTAAGATGACTCCCATACAATATTTTTATTATTATCTCTATTATTAAACGTCTTAACAAAGGATGGAAGAAGACATTTTAAACCATTCACCAACTGTCATGTTTCCTGGGACACCCTGTACCTAGATATACTTCTATGTGATTCCATTAGCGCCTGTTTGGTGTCTTTTCTGAACCAATAGAAATAGTATGGCGGTAACATCTATCTTTCTATCTATCCCATTATCCAATTAGAGTTCTGAATCCCTATTTTATTTACTTCTACTTTAACTACAGTAATCTATGGCTTCATATACGTTAAAGGTTCAAAAAAATGTTGAAAGGGAAAATAAACTAAAAAGAGTTAATATAATAAACTCGTAGATAATGCATTCTTCAATTGCCATGAAAAAAAATCCCAAAATTTGTATTTTATGACACAAAATCAAAACAATTATTAACCTATAATTTATTGTTCATAAGATACAAAAATATTAGATAAAAAATACATATTCTTCAGTTTTTTTCGTTTACATTTCTCGTCTCATGAGATCCGTTGCACTATCTTTAAAAATTTACAAGAAAAAGATTAAACTAAAAATTATTTAAATTATTCCCTAAAAATAAAAATAAATAATAAAAACTAAAATAACCATAAGTGACTGTACACAATATCTACATGAGTTTAATTTCATTAGATTGGATTTAGTCCGAAAATATATTAACTAAATTATTCAAAATACAAAAAAACTAGACATATGATAACTAAACAATATGACACTAAACAAATATATGAGGTTCTAATTTATCTAATTTTTTAATAAGTTAAAACAGTTAAATTATTGATAGACCTAAATACAAGTAATTTTTAAAAAAATACTGTCATAATAAAAAAAAACATTTTTACTATTTATATACATTTTTAATATTTCTAAAATTCCAAAAATATATTCAAGAATACTGTCAGCATATTGAAAGACTGACCCTCTTGTGTTTTTACACCAAAATGATTTTAGAAAAAAATATGACGAGTTTGCAGCAAAATAAGTTAGAACTGTACATACAATGTAACTGTGCAATGTACAATGAACAGAGGTTTATGGAGCTGTAGTAGTTTTTGGAGCTACAAAGGAGGTTTATGGAGCTGTGGTATTTTTTTGGAGCTATAAAGGAGGTTTATGGAGCTACAAAGGAGGTTTATGGAGCTACAATTGAGGTCTATGGAGCTACAAAGGAGGTGTAAGGAAATACAAAGGAGGTTAATGGAGTAGCAGAGGTTTATGAAGCTGACACTGGAAAATTCCGTGGACTTATGGAACCTAAGCAGAAGACTAGTAAATATATTTTACTCTTCTGATTGTCTGATAATATTTAGAATTTCGATCAAATTTTCCAGACCAAACAGAAACCCAGAATCAGGACCTATAACAAGAGGAAAAAGAAATTAAAAAACTTTAGGATAATGTCGTCTTGTTTTTGTGTTAAAGAGACTGTAGAGATAATTTCAAGTTTGTAGAGTAACATTTTCGATTTACTATGGTTCCCTTTAAACCTGTTTTTGAGCAACAATTAGAAAGATATCCATATTTTTCTTTTCTGAAAATTTTACACCATCCGGATATGATTTTTTTTGAGAAACCACAATTGGAAATAATCAATTTTCAGCTGAAAAACATGAATACCTCATTCATCCTGGATCAAATAAAAGTCCAAAGCATGTCGGTGAAAAAAGAACATACAATTCTTTAAACGCATGGAGCGGGAGGGGGCCCAGGGCACTTGAAATTTTATGTAAAAAGAGAATGTTCTCGAAAAATAAAATAGATGATTTGAAATGATATGAAGATTTTTTTTCTATAAAAATATTTTACCTTCATGAATTATATCCTCCTTGGTGAAGCCTGGATAAGTGCAGTTTGCAAAATCAATAATTTTAACAACTGGAGGTTTCTGATAGAAGCTGGGACCATGATCTTCTACTTGATCATCCTCATATTCATCCTCAGAGATCTCAGCTAGATCACCTGTCAGATCAATTAGTTCATTTTTTTATTTTATCATTAATTGATTTTTGTGAATTAATTACAACGCTAGTTGAATGATTGCCTAAGAAAAATTATTAAATCATCAAATTGATCTTTTGTGTAATAAACCTTATTTTATTCTAATTGATTAATTTGATTGATTATTTAATTTACCAATTGATTAAATGGTGGATAATTAGATTAATTAGTTGATTAATTGATTGATTGATTATTTTAGCTTTCACCTTCGAAGACGATTAGAAGAGAGCTTGAGTAGAATCTAAATCCTTCAAGATCAAGAACAATGCGCTGCATTAGTCGCACCTAGATATAATTAAATAAATATATAGATAAATAGATTGATATATAGATAGATAGATAGATACTATGCTTTTAGTGCGATTTGAGTCTAACTTCTTTTTCAACTTTTTATTGTGAGCATATTCTCTTTGTACTATGTTTTTAGTGCGCTTCGCGACCATCTTCTATTTATTTTTGTGGCTCTTTCTGCTAGCATCTCAAAATTTTTGGAGACAACTTTTCGAAATTCTGAATATTCATGAACTTTTCCTGGGGTCAAGTAAAATTTGGGCCCAATCGGTTCAGCTGATTTAACTTTTATTCGTGCCCATCTTCATTTTTAATTATGAACATTTTCTCTTTGTATACATTGTAAAACAAAAACAAACAATAATAGCGGATTTAATAAAAAAAAATTACAAAATTTTCATGAAAATCGGTTTTTGTTGGAGGCTAATTTTTGAGATTTTGACCATTCATAAACCTTCCTTGGGGTCATGTGAGGTCCCAAAAAAAATTGGGGCCCGATCGTTACAGCCGTTTTGACGTTTATTGGATACAAACGGACAGACAGACAAGCAAAGTATTTATATAGATTATAATTAACTGTATTATATAAACAGATTTTAGGTAGGTAGGTAGGTAGGTAGGTAGGTAGGTAGGTAGGTTTGAAAGTAAGAATATTTGGATAGATTAAAGAAAGATGAAATTTTTAATTACGACGTTTTAGCCGATACGTGAAGTTGTAAACATCTATTTATAGATGAAATTTATTTGAAAGACCGCAAACTTAATCTAGGAAATATTGCTGACGACGCTACAAAGTTAGATAGATAGATAGATAGATAGATAGATAGATAGATAGATAGATAGATAGATAGATAGATAGATAGATAGATAGATAGATAGATAGAAAGGTAGATTGTAGGTTGACAGATAGATGGATGGATAGATATAAGTTTACGCATGAATTTACTTCAATATTCCGACGCAAATTAAAATGCGCAACTACAGTTTCGGAAAAAGAGAAGGTGGTACAAAAAGTTACCGGTGCACGCGTAAAGGGACTAGAAACGTTACCAGTGCAAGATTAAAGGGACTAGAAACGTTACCGGTGCACGCTTAAATGGGACTAGAAAAGTTACTGGTGCACGCTTAAAGGGACTAGAAAAATTACTTGTGCACGCGTATAGGGACTAAAAACGTAACTAGTGCACGTTTAAAGGGACTAGAAACGTTGCTAGTGCACGTTTAAAGGGACTAGAAAAGTTACTGGTGCACGCTTAAAGGGACTAGAAAAATTACTAGTGCACGCGTAAAGGGACTAAAAACGTAACTAGTGCACGCTTAAAGGGACTAGAAAAATTACTGGTGCACGCTTAAAGGGACTAAAATCGTAACTAGTGCACGTTTAAAGGGACTAGAAACGTTGCTAGTGCAAGTTTAAAGGGACTAGAAAAGTTACTGGTGCACGCTTAAAGGGACTAGAAAAATTACTGGTGCACGCTTAAAGGGACTAAAAACGTAACTAGTGCACGTTTAAAGGGACTAGAAACGTTGCTAGTGCACGCTTAAAGGGACTAGAAACCTTACTAGTGCACACTTAAAAGGGACTAGAAACGTTTCTGGTGCACACTTAAAGGGACTAGAAACGTTACTGGTGCACACTTAAAGGGACTAGAAACGTTACTAGTGCACACTTAAAGGGACTAGAAACGTTACTAGTGCACGCGTAAAGGGACTAGAAACGTTACTAGTGCACGATTAAAGGGAATAGAAACGTTACTAGTGCACGATTAAAGGGAGTAGAAACGTTACTAGTGCACACTTAAAGGGGCTAGAAACGTAACTAGTGCACGCTTAAAGGGGCTAGAAACGTTACTAGTGCACACTTAAAGGGCTAGAAACGTTACTAGTGCACACTTAAAGGGACTAGAAACGTTACTGGTACACGCTTAAAGGGACTAAAAACGTAACTAGTGCACACTTAAAAGGACTAGAAACATAGTTGAGAAAACAAAAAGTTTTGGATGAAAAAGTACGAAATAACCAAATCTGGGGTTTGTTTATAAACATAACTGACATCACAACTGTAACATATGTTATTATTTTCATCTTTCGAGAATTTGAAGAAACATTTCAACATTTGTGATTATATTGCTAGGCGGTGTTTTTCTAAGAAATTGTTATTCCATTAATCTTGATAAATCAAGTTTAAGGAAAATTCGGGAAAATCATTAAATTCCATATGTCAAGCTAATCTATCATGGGTTCAGTTCGGTTCGGTTTGGTTTGGTTTGGTTTGGTTTGGTCTGGTTTACCTGTTGTAAAAGTGATGAAATCACATTACGTTGTAATTCACCCCCGATTGTAAAGAAAAGCTGTAACATTTCCTAGAAGAGGACATTTTTATCAATATTTCTTACAGTGCAGGACATAGCTAATAATATTTCTTACAGTGCAGTACATAGCTAATAATATTTCTTACAGTGCAGTACATAGCTAATAATATTTCTTACAGTGCAGTACACACTTATTAATATTTCTTACAGTGCAGGACATAGTTATTAATATTTCTTACAGTGCAGTAAATAGTCATTAATGTTTCTTACAATGCAGTACATAGTTATTAATATTTCTTACAGTGCAGTAAATAGTTATTTATAATATTTCTTACAGTGCAGTACACATTTATTAATATTTCTTACAGTGCTTTAAAAAGTTATTATTATTTCTTACAATGTACAGTACATACTTATTATTTAATTAATAGCTATTAAAATTTCTTACAGTGCATTACAAAGTTATTAATAGTTTAAACAATGCAGTACAATTTCTTTTACTTTCAGCAGTGAAGTACAGTACACTGCACAGGCGTGTAATGGAGGTTTAGCCTAGGGGGGTGCACTTTTGAGAAGAAAAAAATTGTGCACCCTCCTAACGGTTGATGTGCACCCCCCTAAAAAACCGGTATTAAGTAAAAATAAAGTTTAAAATCTATTTTAATCTACCTGAAGGCTGACTATTAGTCATTTGACCATAATTACCAATCATACCATTATAAAATCTAATAGTAAAAGAGCAAAAACCTTAAAAATTTGAATAAAACTCTGCGTCAATCATCTTGCTCTGAGAGACTAAAATGGATTTTAAATGAAACCCCGCGAAAAAAATATTGTAAATAAGATTAAGGTACAAGAAAGAATTTGAGAAATAATCATAAAATGGACAAATTGTGACATTGTCGATTGATAAGAAAAGTACAAAACCTGAGTACATATATGTAAGTTTACTGTTTAATAAATTAGAGCCTGCCTCTGGCTCTAGGAGGGGGGGGGGCCTAGGGGGATGCATTCTAGGGGTACCTCCCCCCCCACTACGTGCCTAACAGTACATAGTTTTTAGTATTTCTTACAGTACAAGTATTTGTATCTTTTACTGTGCATTACAGTACATAGTTAGAAATATTGTTTGCAATGCAAACTAAATATTTATTCAAGCATGGATAAACAATTTCTGCAGTAATAAACAATTTACATAAATTACAAAAACATATATAGTAAATCTGTAGAATAGAAAAATATATAAGAAATACAATTTTGCAGTAAAAATTTCTCCGTTATTATTTTCGATTGATTGATTGGATTTATTGATCTATAAATATACTTTGCTTGTGTTTTTAAAACTTTTAAAAATAACTTTTGATTAAACTTATTTTTGCTAAAAATAATCTATAAAATTTACCTGAAATTTTGGGACATCGACCTTTCTTCCAACATATTTATCAACTTTCTGGAAACAACTGGATGATTTACTGTACCTAAAGTACATAGTACATGAATACACGGTACAGTACCTAAGTACATGTACCAATTGGTAAACTATACAAAACTTTTTCCAATTTAGAAAAATTTTAAAGTTTGTTGTTATCGCAGTTTAGATTAATACGATATCGTTAATTCAAATTTTTTTAGGACATTTTTGCTACTCACTTTATTATAAACAGAGGTGGTATTTTCACAAATATTTTTCAGATTGAATTTGTTATGCTTGGCAATGGCAAAAACTTTTTTAAATTAAACTTTTTTCGAAAAATACCACCTCTAGACTTAACAGGCAAACAGGGATATATACATTTACAAAAAATTAATCATTTTTAAAATAATGGTTAGACGTTTATCATAACATTGCTAAGACGACAAAATTTACATTTTGTAAATTCATTTTTTGTAAGTTATATACCCCTGTAGATAGACTACCTAATCACGTGACGATTGTGTCAGCGGCAGCCTAAAAAACAACTGAGAATCATATAATTCTATTGAAAACAGAAAAAAGACCAGTGGAAAAAATGCCCGAAACTACTTCAGTTCGGAGTGTACACTTTCGGTGAAAATGCGCGGAATCATTTTGGTGTTTAGTGTACACTTTCATGATATTTGAATACCAAGGTTTAGGACAATTTCCACGAATGTAGATTTTGTATCTTCAATATATTTTTAAATTTTACAGCAAAGTATTTTTTACAGCTGTGTCTTTTCTCTGATTGGCTCCACTAGCTAACATCTTTAGTAATCATGGACATTTATCCCCCGTCCCCTACCTCCTTCCTAGNTTTTGGTCTGTCCGCTTTATTTGAAGTGACATGTTTAGATTTTTGGTCTGTCCGCTTTATTTGAAGTGACATGTTTAGATTTTTGGTCTGTCCGCTTTATTTGAAGTGACATGTTTAGATTTTTGGTCTGTCCGCTTTATTTGAAGTGACATGTTTAGATTTTTGGTCTGTCCGCTTTATTTGAAGTGACATGTTTAGATTTTTGGTCTGTCCGCTTTATTTGAAGTGACATGTTTAGATTTTTGGTCTGTCCGCTTTATTTGAAGTGACATGTTTAGATTTTTGGTCTGTCCGCTTTATTTGAAGTGACATGTTTAGATTTTTGGTCTGTCCGCTTTATTTGAAGTGACATGTTTAGATTTTTGGTCTGTCCGCTTTATTTGAAGTGACATGTTTAGATTTTTGGTCTGTCCGCTTTATTTGAAGTGACATGTTTAGATTTTTGGTCTGTCCGCTTTATTTGAAGTGACATGTTTAGATTTTTGGTCTGTCCGCTTTATTTGAAGTGACATGTTTAGATTTTTGGTCTGTCCGCTTTATTTGAAGTGACATGTTTAGATTTTTGGTCTGTCCGCTTTATTTGAAGTGACATGTTTAGATTTTTGGTCTGTCCGCTTTATTTGAAGTGACATGTTTAGATTTTTGGTCTGTCCGCTTTATTTGAAGTGACATGTTTAGATTTTTGGTCTGTCCGCTTTATTTGAAGTGACATGTTTAGATTTTTGGTCTGTCCGCTTTATTTGAAGTGACATGTTTAGATTTTTGGTCTGTCCGCTTTATTTGAAGTGACATGTTTAGATTTTTGGTCTGTCCGCTTTATTTGAAGTGACATGTTTAGATTTTCATGTTTCCCTTTAAACCTTTATCTGGAAAAATGCAAAATTATAAAAATTTGCTTTTTAGTCTATGCTCCATAAATCTGCAAGTACCATTGATGGAGAAAATTATCTATTTTTAAACAGAAACTGAGGACATTTTCTTCATGTTTGCTTGGTAAAAACTTGAAAGGGTAGTGACTCTGGCATGGTACTCTTTTTTTTAAATGGAAGGTCACGTGAAATTGCGTGAACAGTCCCTTTAGGTTGTCATTATGCTAGAAGTTGGTGATCAAAGAAGTTTTCTATCGTATCTCATGTTTATCAGAACACCCTGTACCGTATCTCATGTTTATCAGAACACCCTGTACAACGGAGTTGAACAAATCTGGATAGAACTCGATGTTTTGCGTTTACGCTTTGTGGGATTGGTTCTCATGACGCATATAAAAACCAAGATGACGCATGCAGACAAACGGGGATTTCCCTATTTTAAAACAAAGGCCAAATGTATTTACAGTTTCAAAGGGGGGGGGGACTGGGAGGTTTGGGAAGGATAAAAGTGAAGGGC
>NW_019396979.1:53376-58800 GCF_000591075.1 Eurytemora carolleeae | reverse complement strand
TTTCTTTTCTTTTTTTCAAGCCACAGTTTCTGTGGACTGTAACTTTTATTGTAAAGATAAGATTATAAATATTTGCTTTTTAAAGCACACTTTAAAAAATTCTTAAACACGTGAATTAGGCAGTTCTTATCTTAAAGGGATAATTTGCAAATATGACACTGTCCGAATCACATCATGTGGATTTAACGGTTCTGTCAATATTCCAGAAAACTGTGACTTTCGATCACAATTTGACCCATTAAACATAATTTGTTAGACTTTTTCTCAAATACTTTATTGTTGGCATATGCATTTTGAATGAAAATGTATAAAATAAACAAATCAGTAAAGTAAATGATTATTGAAATATAGACTAAAATACGTTTGATTTCAAATAGAAGAAACCGAATGCTGCTCACTCTGGTTAGTCCGGTGTGACTTCGGCTGATAAAGTATTAATAAGATATCTAATAAACTAAATCTTTTCTATTGTGGTTTCTCTAGCTTGTGCATTTCTACTGTAATAGATGGATTATCACAATTAAACAGTTTTAAACCTTCAAAAATCAAAAATATCTTATATATTAATGTTCAGATAAAAGCTTCAAGGGTACCGTTGTGAATAGGGAATGCAGAGTCACGTGAAATTATGTTAACAGTACCTTTAAAGGGCTTGTATGCAAGCTATAGGTTTCATAATCTTAAGGGTTTTATCGCTGACGAATTAGAGTTTTTTTTTTCAAGAACCTATGAGCAAAATTCAACCAAAGAGCAAAGATAAAAAAGAAACAAAAATCAGCACGATCAAAGTCAGGCTAGTTTGTACATGCACGATTTGTGTGAAGTCAGAAATAAAATTTAGAATTTTTAGCATCAAAAAATAAAACTATACAAAATCATAAACAAATTTTGAAAGAAATATTTGATCAAAGTTCAGTTTAGAAACTCAACAAAACATTAAAAAAATTTAATAAATTTAAAAATATATTTCCTTAATTTAAAGAACTTTCTCTTTAAGCTAAGCTTTGTTCAAAATTAGCATAAATCCCTTTTACGCACTGTAAAGACAAACAAATGAAAATAAAAATGTTTGTTTTAACACTTATCTTGTTTGCTGTAGATTATAAATAATTGCCTTTGTTACAAAACTAGAAAATTAGAACAAAATACTTTAGAAAAAATATCTTATCTTTTATTTTGTTGCATAATAAGCTGTTGCTGAGTTGTAAAAAAAAAGATAAAATGCGCGAAATAGTGAAATATTTTTATGTTCCTGTAAAATTTAACAGTAAGGCAGTTCTTTGGTGATTTATTTATATATAATATGTATATATATTTAAATTACGGTAGCGGTACAATAAAAATTAAATTCTTATATATACAAACGCGCCCTCATATTGATTTTTATCGAAATAATTCTTTTAAAAATTTAACTTTTCTAAAAATCATTCGGCGAGCGGAAAAATGTTTTAAATCATCTAAAAGTTGAAACGCGGAGTTATAAAACTGGCCAGAGCACTAAAATTTTCCACATTTAGGAGTGTTATTTTTTATGAAAATATATACCCTTGTAGAGGAAAAAGAAATTATGTAATTTTTATACTTTTACAAAAAATCAAGAAAATTTCGGAGAACTAAACATTTGGCAAATCGATCATACCCCACTACATACCCCAGTACATACCCCAGTGCATACCCCAGTACATACCCCAGTTTAAAGTACGTTGACAATCCTTTTTTCCGTAAGAACGATATCAATCTTGATTTCAATGTTTGCATTTTTCCTGCCTTAATTTATTTGAACATGAGGTTCTGCATGCTGCTTACTGTACTACAGGGTGTCCCACGAAATATGACAGTTGGTGAATATAGTTTTGAAGGTCTTCTTCAATAAACTATATTAGTTATAACAGTCATTTTGCAGTTTTTTTCTTTGAAATTAATTTTAATATAATATGACTACCATGTAATATTTTTTATAATTCTAGTTGGTATCAAACAACCTGAAAAAATTATCGAAGAAGACATTTTGAACTATTCTCCAACTTTCATGTTTCGTGGGACACACTGTATATAGGAAAGTTTAAATAATTATGAAAAAATTGGGGATTTTCCGCTTATACTGCATACGAGTGTACACTGAATGACAGTATGGTGTGGAAGGTTTTTCCTGAAGAAGAGGGGGGGGGGGTGCATTTATTCTGCACCCTACTTTATTTCTTTCCCCTATTATAACCTAAAGTGTTAACTTTTTATTCACGATGTTATTAAATTAAAAGCAATTTAAAATTAAATTGCTAATTTTTGTAATTTTTTTATGTTTTTATTGGGAATACTGGTAAAAAATATCAAGTATCTAACAAAATAAATTATTTCATATTAAATGTAAATTTAATAGTTTATGTAATTAATGAATGGTTAGAGATGAACACTTTTGGCTTTTTTTCATTTCCTCAGTAAACGCGCTCCATTGTTTTAGTTCTTTTCGATCGTATATAAAAATGATTTTGTTTGTTCTCAAAATTATTGTTGATTTTCCAGATGTTTTGTTCCTGTTCTCACTGAACGATCATTCAGTAAACTCGTCCGTTAAATAAAACAGTTCTATCGGTAAAAATACGATTGTTTTTTTTCCAAAGTTTTTCTTAAAAACCGTTTGTTCAGTAAGAAATAATGCTTTTCAAAATCGTTCAGAAAATTTGTTCGTTCAGTAAAAAACTAAATCGTTCATGAACGATCGTTCGTTTCTAAAAAACGATATATTTTTATTTCTCTAACCGATCAAAGTCGTTCGTCCATCGTCCGTCTTTCTCTGAACGACAACTTCGTTCACGGAAAAATGTGTTCGTTCTTAAAACCACAGTAAACCCATGTGAACATAAGATGTATTCTACAAGATGTCGTCTTTCTTTTCTACAGTTTATGAATTATATTTGAGATTTTTAAAATTACCTTCCAACTGTTAGAACTCCAGCAAACTTAGGAATAAACGGTTCTGAAAAAAATTTTTCTTTTAAAAATTTATAAATTACAAAACAATTTTTCGTTTGATAAACTCGAAAAAAAATATTTATATCACGAATTATAGGTTTCAACTTACAACATTACTTTTAAAGCTTAAAAAATGTTTTTCGATTAGGTATTTTACATATTAAATTGATAAGAATTTTGTTTTCTGATGCATTTAATGTTCTATGTGTTTCGATCTAAATACGCAATACGCAGTTTAATAGATAGATAGATAGAATAAAATAAATCAACAAGAACATAACCTTCAGTTAGTCAATCAATCAATCATTTCAGCAGTTCATAAAAACAATTATATTAAGGTATACTTCAGTCTTTATATACTTTATATACTTCATACTTTATACTTTATGACATTTTGTTCATAAAAGAAAATATATTGTATATGCAATGTTTATATTTACATGAATGTGTATCTTATATTGTACATGTAATGTATATATATATATGAGCACTGTATATTGCGCTGTACTGCATTGTATTTCACTTTATTGTACTGTATTTGCACTGTTCTGCACTGTACTGAATTGTACTGCACTATACTGCACTGAAATGCCATATAATGCACTGTACTACAATTTACTGCGTTCTACTGCAATGTACTGCAATGTACTGCACTATACTGCACTGTAATGAACGGTGCTGCACTGTACTGCATTGTAATGCACAGCACTGCACTGTAAAGAACATAAAAAAAAATATTTTACTTGCAACTTTCACTTTTATGAAAAGCCAAAAAACCAATTAGTCAAAAATTTTCCAGGTGGCGTGCAGCACACTGAATTACCTAATATTTTAGGGAATGTTGAATAAAACTTTTCTTCTCTTCTATCCAGGGGTTTACAAACATAATTGTCTCTGTAAACCTAAAATTATATATTTTAGCGCATTTTTTCATTATAATACTGACCTATGATTCTCCCAACAGAGGGAGGTTAAGTTACTCAACGTCCCTTGGGACAGTTATGTAAAATAACCACTCGCTCTGCGAAGTTAAAATTATGTACAACTACTTTTTCGGCAAATTAAAAATCTTACTTAACCACGGGTTCCCTCGACCAATGCTGCCTACAAAACATCCCTTGCTGCGCTCTGGATGTTTTGTAAGCTAAATTGGTCTTGGGACCCTTGGTAAAGTGAAATTCCCGTAACTTCCCTGTAAAGTAGTTGTAAATAATTATAAAGGGACTGTGTACGTAGTATTAGGTTACCCTCCATTATTCAATTTTGACCATTTCGTTTATTGTTTCTCCTCCAGCATAAATCCGTAAGCCACTCTTTTCGAGAAACCACAATTGAAAATTATCAAACTTGATNCAATATTTCATTTTACTCAACCTATTCAATATTTAATTTTACTCAACCTATACAATATTTAATTTTACTCAACCTATTTAATACCATGCATTGTGAAAATATGTGTCATAAATATTTAATATCAATTAGAAAGCTTGTACCTTCATAGTTCTATGGCCGCCAACTTGAAAACTTAATTCCGGTAGTCTATCCCTCACAAGTCTATCTCCCATCCTCTGTACTTCGTACTTCGTACTTTGTACTTTGTACTTCGTACTTTGTACACCCTGGTTTAAAGGGACTGTAGATTATATTTCAATTTAAATTCGTAACAATATTCTTTATTCTTTATATCTTAGTCTGATCAAGGTAGAACATGAGACAACCTGTTTTCTCGCTAAAAAATTTATTTTAAATAATTAGAGGTTTTCGGTGTTCAAGTAACTTGCGGATAAACTTGACAGAATTTTTATCTTCCTCCTTGTTACTCAGATATAGGTTAACAGGGTACCCGTGTGAATCGATTTAATGGAGGGTCGCCTCAAATTACGTTTACAGTCCCTTTAAACCTGCCTTTAACACCCTGAAGGGTTTACTATATCTTGATGTGACGTCACACAGTTCTCTACTTTAATTCCTTGCTTGCATGGAGACCTATGCGCGGAGGGGTCAACTTGTGAAGCAAGGTTGAAAACTTCAAAACGCGCGTTTGGTTTATATTATGATTGAGCGCAGAATAAATTGATTTAACGTATTTGAGCGGTGTGGCAGGAAGCGTGAGTGTTTCTTCACGGAGGGATTGAGTTAGACTGACACAACACGACCAACCCTCTGCTAGTAACTACTTGTCAGAGTTTTAGACGGTAATCAAGTTTATCTATCTATCAAATATCCATCTATCTATCTATCTTCACACTATCTATCTATCTTCATACTATCTATATATCTTCATACTATCTATCTATCTTCATACTATCTATCTATCAAATATTCATACTATCTATCTATCAAATATTCATCTATCTATCTATCTTCTTCCTATCTATCTATCTATCAAAAAATTATCAAATATATTTATATATAATACAGATATATATATATATATATATATATATATATATA
>NW_019396979.1:0-52849 GCF_000591075.1 Eurytemora carolleeae | reverse complement strand
CCCTCTTTTTACAGGAAAAAATAGTCTACCCAAGATGATTAAATCGTGTCCATATAAGACGTGATATCTTCGTGTTCAGTGGCTTAAAACTGAACAAGTAGAATTTTAATAGAATAAAAAATCTTGAAGTTTTTTTTCAAAAAGTTTATTTTTATTTTGAATAAATAATACTAAGAATTTAAGTTTTAATAAAAAATAACGTATTTTTAAAAAACTTTTGAAATGTTGTTGAGAAATTTTTGTTTTTAATTTTTGAAATTTTTTGATTTTTTTTAGATAAGGCCGGATATTTCCATTATGTTTCTCAAAAGTAACTTGATGTAAATTGTGTATGGGTCTCTTTTAATACAGGGTTGTGGATATCATGTCAGCAGAAGCTGAATATTCCGCACAGTCTTCATAAATTAGGAATACAGTCCCTTTAACTTCCGCTGAATATGGGAAGAAGGACAAGAAGGAATGAATACAAAATGCTTGATTCAAAAAGGCTTCTCTCATGAACAATGTTGTAAGAGTTGTAGGTGAACGCACTGAAAAATGATCAAACTTTTGAGGATGCCATATATTCATACAATCTATAGTTTTATATAAAGGAATTGTACGCGTAATTTGAAGTGACCCTTCATGCAAAGATGACAATGCCCGATTCACAGCTTTAAAGCTTTGTCTGATCAAGAACTAATTATACAGCAATGTTTATAATTCTAAAAACTTATTATTTTTAATTGTGGTTTCTCTACAAAAGTGAAAACGACGATATCTTCCACATTAATAATCAGAGAAAGGATTCAAGGGTACAGTTGTGAAGCGAGCATTGCCATCTTTGCATGAAAGGTTTCTTGAACTTACGTTTAGATGAAAAGTGATTAAAATGTTGTCATAAAACTGTGGAATAGAAAGACGACTGATGGACTCAATTTATGATTGCTTAAATATCGTCTTCGTATTCCATAGTTTGCTGGATTCTACTGTATATTACATACATTGCAGCTTAAATTTTAATATTTTGGGTGAAAGTTAACAAAAAATGCTAGGCTCAGCAGATTAAAAAGAGATTGCATTTAACCTACTATACAGCTAGCCTTAATAAACATAAAAGTCGTCTTTATCTACGCAGCATTCACTCATTAATCTAAATTAAATATTTATAGAAAAAAAAAAAATTTAAGTTAAAGCAAAAATGTTTTTAAAATAAACTGATTCAGTAGTTTTACTTTATTCTCAGCTCCCTGAAAATAAAAATTACTGAACTTGATATAACTGACTTTAAAAAATACTGCTAAGCATGCAATAAGTAAGTATGAAGGCGCATTCCATCGAGGGGGGAGGGAGGGGGGTCCTGTACCCCTCCAAGAGGGGTGGGGGTCCTGTACCCCTCCAAGAGGGAGGGATGTATCTTATATCTCACTTCTAATGAAATTGTTAGTTACGCTTTCTTAATTTTGAGAATTCTTTATTTTGCCTGAAAGGAACAGTTGACGTAATTTCAAGTAACCCTTGGATTAAAATTTGGCATGTCCGATTCACTTCATACAGTTAAACCCTTAATAATTAAGCCATACACAGTACAGTACAGTACAGTACAGTACAGTACAGTACAGTACAGTACAGTACAGTACAGTACAGTACAGTATGTACAGTAAAGTACAGTACAGTATTTTACAATCGATAGAATTTATCAGAAAAACAAAAATGTGTATATAAATTATTTCTTTCGAAATCTAAAAAATTTTAAATATTGAATCAAAGAATCACAGAAAATTCGCAAAATTTTAAGACGAAAATTTGCAATTATTAGTTTTGGTTTAAGTTTTAAGGAAAAGTTGTTTAAATTCTCTAGTTCCTTTCTTTTTAGTATATTCTAAAGTATTAAATATACGCTGTTCATTGGGAACTTTAGTTGAAACCTTCAGTTGCGCAAAAAAGGTACAATTTTGCACCAGGCGCCGCAAATCACACTTTTTCTTGACTTACCCTTTACGCTATTTAATTTTACTCACCCTGTACAATATTTAATTTCACTCAACCTATACAATATTTAATTTTACTCCACCTATACAATACTTCATTTTACTCAACCTATACAATATTTAATTTTACTCAACCTATTCAATACTTTACTTTACTCAACCTATTCAATATTTCATTTTACTCAATCTATACAATATTTCATATTACTCAACCTATACAATATTTCATATTACTCAACCTATTCAATACTTCATTTTACTCAACCTATACAATATTTTATTTTACTTAATCTATACAATATTTTATTTTACTCAACCTATACGTACAATATTTCATTTTACTCAATCTATACAATATTTCTTTTTTTCAACCTATAACATATTTCATTTTACTCAACCTATACAATATTTCATTTTACTCAACCTATACAATATTTAATTTAACTCAATGCTACTGAACATAAAGCTTTGTTCTGCGGACATAGAGTCTGCTTTACTGTTCACTTCATCCACTCTATTTACAATAAAGCCATTATATATATGATGCTTGCTCTATACGCTATATACTACACCGTCTTCATAACATTTACTTTGATTTTCATTACATTTTATCTGGTCTATCTTACTCAAAATAGATCCCATATTATCAACATAAACTGAGAAATGAAATTGATCATAATTATTAATGAATGAACAAATCTGTTCACGAAGTTGAGACCACAGTAGAAAAAAAGGGTTAAAATTATTTTATCATGAAATTTGTTTTTTAAAATTCCATGCATTAAGGACTGTCAAACTTTTAACATTCAGCTGTTTAAACTACAGTAGTCTCCAGAATATATGGGAAAATTAGCACGCACCTCTGACCCTTTTGTAAAGGTAAATTCAACCTAAAGTCTGGCCGCGCCAACCTTGTTGCGCTGGCTAGTCATATTGAGTGTCTGCTTTATTTACCCTATGTCCGGGCGATACAGTACAAACTGGGACCGAAAAGGTTGACCCACCTCGGAAATTCAAATGTACTACGGCTGCCCGTGTTAGACCAATCTGAACTCTAAGTACAAAATTTTCTTGTAAAACTCTTGTTGTATTTCTATTTATTTTAGGGGACCACTGTATTTACATTTTTACACGTCTAGTTTGTTCTTAAGAGGATACGTCAAACAAAGACTGCATGTAAAATTGAAATCTTACAGTTTTTAATCATGACTCCTCTCATTTAAGATACATGAAAGTTGAGAAACGACTTGAATATCGTCTTTGATCATAGATATTTGAGTTTGACGAAATAAAACCAAATAAAACGAAATCTCCGGTAATTTAGAAACCACATTTTGGAATGCAAAGGCTAAGGCAATTTTGTGATTATTGATTCAAGAATTCTACTTCTAAAATTGGTTTATAAATGCGGCAAATTATTTTAGAAATGAAAGACGACCTTAAAGTCGTTTCTTAACTGTCATGTCATGGGACATCTGTATATTGAGAAGAAAAACGACGTTTTGAATTTCTTGAATGTAACTGGATAACTTGGCATTTCTTTTACATGCATTTAATCAAAACAAGAGGAGCAACTGTAATTTGACTAAATCTACAGGGTGTCCCAATACTCAGAACCTTAGTTGCAGGCTGTCAAAAATATTTTTATCTGAACTCTTTTCTTTTCTAGCTGAAGTAAGCCGCGTTGCCCGTGAAGTTTTTTTGGATTTTGAAAAACATATATAGATTTTTGAATTTTTTTTGAATTTAATAAAAATGTCGAAATTTCCCACAAAAATGTTCAGCCCATTCGGTCCAGCCGTTTGGTCCGCGAATTATTACATAAATGAAAAAAGATAATCTAATTTAATATATGAGAAAATTAAACTGCATCAATACCCTAATTCATATATTCGGAGAATCGGTTTTCATAATTTATTATTTACACACAAAATACTAACTACTGAAATTATACTATACGAAATTAATAGAAACAGTCGAGGTTATATGAACAACTTCTCCTCCTTCCTCTCCTATCTCGATATCATGGGGAACTGGCTCCAAAACTGAAGCTTGTTCTCACCCTAGCCTAGGTTTCCGTTAACCCTACGCCGGGGACCGGCGGGCTAGCCCACCTCTATCCCCAGCTCTCTCATCTAAAGGATTTATTCACATTGGCTTGGCTTGGTCTATAAATAGACAATACAGTAAACATTCTGATGAACCGTTAGGTTTCATAGTTCATATGGGGGGGTGGAGAGGGGGGCATTATCCCCCTTGATCGTAGGAAAAGATCGCTTGATCTCAGCGATCTAACAATCCTTTGAATCACTGTTCGTAAAAGATCAACAAACTCGCACATATTACACTAATATTAATTGTCAGTTTATTTCTTGTATTAATATACTTGGCCAGCACCATGTAGGCTCTTGGATTAATCACAACTTGTAAAATCATAAACAAAATCTCCAAACTTAATATAGAAGACGACTTTTAGGTTAAAATCTCCATACTTAATATAGAAGACGACTTTTAGGTTAAAATCTCCAAACTAAATATAGAAGACATCTTTTACGTTAAAATCTCCAAACTTAATATAGAAGACATCTTTTAGGTTAAAATCTCCAAACTTAATATAGAAGACATCTTTTACGTTAAAATCTCCAAACTTAATATAGAAGACAACTTTTAGGTTAAAATCTCCAAACTTAATATAGAAGACATCTTTTACGTTAAAATCTCCAAACTCCGCATTTAATTCAAATTAAATTTCGGTCCTCGTCAGTTCTAACAATAAAATAACTAACAAAGAGTTTTATTTACAATTAATCCACCGGAAGCATCAATCGTATCTGATAAAAGTTTCATATGTTACATCATATTTCTATTCATAGAACAACAATACTTCTGTAATTAAATATTTTAACAAGTGCAATTACGAATTAAAAATGAATTTTCACAGAAAAAAAGTTTATTAATGGGAAAATACACATAATTTCCTAGTTTTCGAATTTAGGATTACACCAAACTGTTCCTGAGAGCCAGAATACTCATAACATTATTATTCATGATCATAATTCTTCCCGCTGCTTACCCACGCTTAGTATTGAATAATAATTATTAGCTGAAGTGCTCGGGGTTGCCCGTGGAATTTGAATAAATAAAAATAAAATTACCCTATGTCACCCCTGGTGTACCCACAGGTTCCATAAAAAAAATGGTCAATTTGGTCTAGCCATTTAGCCAGCTATAGCTATTATATACGTATATATATATGAGCAAAGAGCAGATTCATAAAAACGAGTTAAAGTAAATTTCATTTTTTTGAAAAAGAAACATCTTAGAGCAATGGCCTTAGCTGTGTTCCTTACCCTAAAAATATGGGAGCTTTATAAGTATTTTTAAAAAGGCGAAAAGTCTGATTAACAACGCTAGTAAGTATAATGTCATCTATCTATAGAAATATTAATAAATTCTGTTTATTTTAAACAACTAGCTAGTTATATCCAGTTATTCTTTAAAGCAACGCAATTTTCTGAAAAATAAGATAAAATGTAAAATTCAATTAAATTTATCATTTCCTTTCAAACACATTGTCAATTGTCATGCATGAGAGTAATTCAGAGGCCCCCATGAGGCTTACCGCCAATTGTACGTGTACGTGTACATACTAATGACACGCCTGTGTGTAAAAAGTATTTAAAGTTATAAACTTTTAATAATTTTTCATTCAATTCCGAACATTCAGAGATGAATACTTTACTTTGGACTTTGGTGGGCTCAGGTAACTTACTGTTATTCAATATTTTATCTATTTCTCTCATTTGCTGAGTATCAAAGCAAACTCTTCGGTATAATCCAATTTTTTCTCCAACTGATCGCCCAGTATTGACAGGCAGGGGGAGGGGGGGAATAACTAAAGAACTGCCAAAAATAATTGAAATTGAAAAAAATTAAACGACCAAAATTATAACCAACCAGAAATAACACCATTTTCGACAACTTTTTAGCAAAGATTTTTTTTTTATTTAAACAAACTAGAGAAGTAATTTTAAATGACTCTCCATTTCTTTAAGCTTTTATAACTGATCAAGTAAAAATGAGGTTTTTTTCTACCTGAAATTTGATTACTTTCACTTGTGGTTTCTTAAGAACTTGTTTTAAAGAGAATATAAAATAATTTGATTAAAATTCCCTAAAATTCACTAAACTTTGTGATGGTGACTTTTTTTTATAAAATTGTTATATTTTGGATTAAAAAAATAGGGTTATATCTGCGTATGAAAAAAGTATTATATTTTTGGTCAAAAACTGGTTATTTTTTGGTTATAACCAACTTTTGTTATATTTGTTGAGATGCTGCTTTAATTTATTGGTCAAAACATGGTTTTATTTTTTGTCAGTTATATTTTTGGTCTGTTATATTTTGGTCTGTTATATTTTGGTCTGTTATATTTTGGTCTGTTATATTTTGGTCTGTTATATTTTGGTCTATTATATTTTGTCTGTTATATTTTGATCTGTTATATTTTGGTCTGTTATATTTTAATCTATTATATTTTGTCTGTTATATTTTGATCTGTTATATTTTGGTCTGTTATATTTTGGACTGTTATATTTGGTCTGCTATATTTTGATCTGTTATATTTAAAATTCAGTGATGGTGACGGACCAAACCTCTGTAGAGTAAAAAAGTAGATGTTAGTTTTTGGATTTTAAAGTTTCGAATTTATTTTAATCTTTGTTAAATTAAAATCCCTTTTTAATTTAACCCCCAGTAGGGGGCAATGTTAAAACAAATTCGAAATATAAGGAAGACGATTGTACCGACTCAAATGCCGACGTTAATTCTCTAGATGTGTGTGTACACAGGATCCGTTTCCGCAATGAAGCAAGCACACCACACATGTCAAATCCCCGTTCATCCCAGCTCCCGGTATTCAGTCAGCCGAAAACACCCGAGATGATCACAACTCAGTCTCAAAGCTACCCTGGCTCCTGCATGTTGTTAATATAGATACCTGAACAGCAGCAGACGATGCTTACATCCAGCCCATCAAAATGTTCCAAGAGTTCTAAATATTTGCGGCCGAACAAAAAGGAATTATCCGGACTGAATTTAGTTTCCTCCCCGGAGTTCCGACGGGCCTACTCACCCACTCTCCTCTACAAGAGGATAATCTCAACTCTAAAGAGTTTCCTAATCGAACCTGGAAGTTTGTTGGGGATTATATATCCTACGAGAGCCTGGAGAGAGCAGAAACCTGCTGTTACAGTTCTAGTTGATCTGCATTACCAACATGAAGTTCTACATAGCTCACTTTAAGTTGCTACTGATATTTGTCAATTTATAGTTTCCTTGTTCAATTCTAAACCAACCAATTTACAATCTTTGTGTCTTGGTCAAATATTTCAAAACAATATTATTTTTCTTAAATAAATATTATAGAATATTTGGTTTTTTTATATTTTGTTATATTTTGGTTTGTTATATTTGGTCTGTTATATTTGGTCTGTTATATTTTGGTCTGTAATATTTTGGTCTGTTATATTTGGTCTGTTATAATTTGGTCTGTTATATTTTGGTCTGTTATATTTTGGTCTGTTATATTTTGGTCTGTTATATTTTGGTCTGTTATGTTTTGAGACATTACTGACAAACTAAAATTAATTCTATATTTGTATTTAGCTCTGTGTATTGTTTACACTGAACCAGTCTCGGCCGATGTCCCGTGTTGTAAGAAATGCTACTTTTAAAAAATTTCAGATCCTCCATTTTCAGCAGGGGTCCGCCTGATTCACCCTTGAAACCTTTATCAGATCAATAATGTGGAAGATAACTTCGTTTTTCTATGGTTGAAATGTGTTTAATTCTTCCATTCTTTTGTCCCTTTTCCCAAAAATTTGGAATAGGCAGACAAGACAAAGCTCTGTTGATGCCAGTGTGAATCAGACATGTCCCTTCATAAATGTTAATTTATTCAGGTTCTATTGCTTAAATCACTGAGATTATAATATTAATAAGAATCTGATAATAAGTGATAATAATTAATAAAAATAATTTGTAAACTTTGTAAAATCATTAAAATAATATATACGATACACACATTAAAAAATATTCCAAAATACGAGTTATTTGTAACAAATAGTTTAATCAATTCAGTTTTTATCAGAATTTGGGGAGATAAATAAGCGCTGTTATAGTATTTACAGCAAAGGGAAATGTTTTTGAAAAAAGGGAATAATTTTTTCCCCCCAGTTTGGTTTTCAAAAACTAGATCCCAAATCAGGCCTGCATGCCAAAAATCAGAGATCACTATAGTCACATAGTGATAAAGTCAGAAGGCTTTATAGGTATTTTGGAGGGGGCAAATAAGGGAATGGGAGAGGGAATGGTATAAGGAAAGGGGGAAATGCATTCTAGAGTCAAGTATTGAGTTTCCTGCCCTAAAGTAGATGAATTTTGACTTCCAACATAGACCTAACACAAAGTTTTGAAAAAATGTCCGAAAAATGTGGGAAAAATGAGAGAAAAAATTATTTTCCCCCCATTTTTGTTTTTGATTCAAAAACTAAATCACAATTTATGCTTCTGCATGCAAAAAAATCAGAGAAATCTCTTAAAACGAAGCCAGAAGGCCCCCCCCCCCCCCACTCGTTGTATGGAAATTTAAATAAATTTAATATAAATGGAAAGTTTTCAACAATTATAATTTGTGCAGGGGGAAGGAGGAGTGTGCTCTACGAGTCAACCTTCTCCTGAATACATGCTGTCGATGAATGAATCGAAATGTATTGGAACATTCCAAGGAGCCCCGACCTACTGTGGTTACTGCTGGAAAAAACCTGAACTTGGACTTCCTTGCACGTAAGAATATATATTTATTAACTCTAATTCTATGGGGTGTTTTCTTTGCGTTTTAAAAGATTAAAATATTTTTTTGTTAATTTATTAGAGGCTGAAAGGGTATCGTTGTGAATCAGGCAAAAAGGCATCCCTCTCTGTAAAGGAAAAATGAAAGGGAGTATACGCTGAAAAGCATTTTAGGAGTTGATAGAGACCTATATATTTTTTTAAATGGCTTTCACTTTTTCCTTAATGGGTATCGTTGTGAATCGGGCAAAAAGGCATGCCTCTCTTAAAATGGAGGGTCTCTTCAAAGGGACTGTAAAGGAAAAATGAAAGGGAGTATAGGCTGAAACCTAAGCATTTTAGAAGTTGATAGAGACCTATATTTTTTTAAATGGCTTACATTAGAGGGCTGAAACTTTTTCACTTTTTCAACATAATGGTTTTTAAAAAATTTAACTAAAAACATTTTTTTATGGTGGAGGACGGTCAAACGGCAGGTCGGTGTTTTAAAAAAATCAGAAATAGTTAATAACTAGTTAATAATTCCAGGACTAAAACTTATATATTTCAAAAGCCCTTGAAAAATGGATTAAATAACATCTGTCACATGCTAATTTTTGTCATAAGTAAAAATAACTATTTTTTAAATTTTGACATACTTTTTGAACCTTTTTTAAATCATCCATTACACCCTAACCATTAAAGTTAGAGGTCTATTTTTTTAATGAGTAGGCCTTGAAAATTTGGACTAGGGACATGTATCACACTCCCCTATCTCAACTCTAAGGGCAAAATCATAATCACTAGTTAATATTAACTAGTGATACTTAACTATATGAAAAATTATAATTCAACATGATTTTCAAATACATTTGAGTTTGGAAGTTTAATAAAATTAATTCTGCAGGAATTGTAGATTTGTATTATCAGTGTTAAATGTACAATTCTATGCATGATATCCAGAAGATATCCAAATGACTGAACTGTGAGGTCCAATTATTTTGTAGGCCCTCACTTGACCCCCGGTTAATATTCGGTTCATAAATAATTAGGAAATTGACCAATAAAAAAAGTAATAGAAAGGAAACGGAGCATTCTATGAGCTTGGTCATTTTTCCTTTTTTCTTTAATACTTTTTTACTTTATATTTTATATTTTATACTTTATACTTTGTAGTTTAAAGAGCTACCTAGCATTTAATTTATTCTATACAGGAAACGTGTGTGTGCAGAGGGAAAAGGAATCTGTTCTCCAATACAACCCCCAGGAATAATACCAGACGACGGGACGGAAGATGGCCCTAACCCTCCTCCAACACCTGCATATTCACAGTACGGATTTTGTGGCACATCCTCCAATGACTGCAAATGCTGGGTTCATTACACTTTTTTTAAACGAGAATAGCTAGCTGCTACTCCCTATTGGACATTATGTTATAAAAAAGATATTTTTCTAAATTTATTCAAATGCTTTTGTGTTTCATTGGCTAAATAAAAGATAATTCTGCAATCAATGTAGATTTGTGTTATGGATGTTAAAAGTGCTAGTAATACACTGTAAACAAAACGTAAAACTGTTAAATTTACTCGCTCTACTCTGCTCTAGCAGATGGGCCACGACAACCGGCTTTTTTTACAGTGATAACCAGATATTCTGAATTAGGAAGACGACTTTACAGCAATACTTAAGTGAAAATGATCTTATTACAAAGCAAATAGTTTTACTATAGTCCTTGCAGCTTAACCCTAAATAAGCCATACATCGAAAGAATTCATCAAATGTCGTCTTCTTCACTTTCTGATAAAGGAATGTTGCAGATATTTAGTCTTTTAATTAAATGATTATATGGAGCTCTTTAAAACTGTTCCCGCATATTCAAAGCTATTTATTTATTTTCGCAAATACTGAAATTTACGTAATATAGTATAAAACCCATTGAAAAATTGTCAAGACAACATTTGATAAATTCTTTCGATTTATGGCTCATTTAGGGTTTAGCTGTAAGTGAATATATCGTAGTTCTTTTATCTTTAAACCTGTTGAATCTCTGTACTCGATGATTAGTACCGTTGTGAATTGGGTACGTCCCTCTTTAAATGGAAGGAATCTTCAAATTCCATTTACAGTCCATTTAAAATTTAAAATTTAAAAATTACTACTTCAGTCCCTTTAAGGACCCCGCCATTTTATTTTCGTCTATTGAAGAAAACTAGAAAAATCGTAGGTTTGAAAGTTAATTGGTGATTTTTCAACATAAGAAAAACAACCTATTTTTAGGGACTTTTTTGGTCAAAAATCACACCATCAGAACCCAGAGAAAATTGGGTCTAATCGGTTCGGATATTTCGACATTTTATGAATAAAAAACAATTTAAACAAGAAAAAAATGTATCTCTTCATGTTCCTTATTTCAAGTAACATTTACATATATAATCCTTTATCAACAGAGGACGCACAATAATAATGAATCCCAAAACAGGAAAAGGTAATATAAGGACGCACAAAAGTGTAACATACATACATACAGTATAACCCATAAAACAGTGGAAAAGGAAGACGACATTTAGGACGCACGTTAAAGCCAGTACAAGACAAATCAATTTGATGTAAATGAAATGTAATGTAAATAAATGGTCCTAATATCACACAATTATGATGAATCACAAAACAGGATAATAATAAGGACGCACTAAAGTGTAACTTACATGCAGTGGAATTTAAAGACGACATTTATGATTTAAACAATATTTGAATAAAGCAAATAGCTTCACTTGTAGCTTGGAAATCAACATACATGCAGTGGAATATGAAGACGACATTTATGATTTAAACAATACTTGAATAAAGCAAATAGCTTCACTTGTAGCTTGGAAATCAACATACATGCAGTGGAATATGAAGACGACATTTATGATTTAAACAATATTTGAATAAAGCAAATGGCTTAAATCAACTTGATTAAGTGAAAAGGTCTGTGTACACTGTGTCTCATGTTTAAATGAAATATTTAAGAAAATAACTTGATTTTTACAGTCGTCGTCCTATTCCACAGTTGTGTGGGTCACACTGTATACGTAAATAATTCTCTGCTTTATATATAACAAACAATACAAAGATATAAAATTCGGTGATGGTTATAGACCAAACCTCTGTAGAGTAAAAAAGTAGATGTTAGTTCCACATTCTATTGAAAATATATTTCGGTCTGGGTTGACCCTCGTCAGTTCTAACGATAAAATAACCATCAAAATCGATAAAAAAATAATAATTACAGTTAACAATTAAATATAAACTATTTTTTTCTGTTCATTCCTCTGAGTTCAGTCATAAAATCTCTGATGTATTTAGATTCTCGTACTTCAAGTAAACTTCTTCCGTGGTCCCAAACCTTCTCTAGAACGCTAACTTTTAGATGGTAGAGTTCATGTCCAGGAAGGTTAAAATGTTAAAAATGTTAAAATGTTAAAAGATAAAGAGCGGTTATTCACTTTAAAACTTATTTTTAAATATTATCTCAAATTTTAAATAAAAATAGTCTGATAATAGATAATAGTATTTGATCTGTAAATAAAAATAAACATTGATTTATATTTATAAATATAAATAAATCTAGGGATTATTAAAGACAGTTTGATTTTTAAAATCCAGAACTTTTAAATGTATTGTAAATCTGTGGATCAGGCGTTGATCACCATCTTATACGGATTAACTTAATTCCACTTCAACTACCCAATACCCATACAGAGACATGTCTACATTAGATATCGAGATTATAGCTTTCATATTAACGATGCTAAACTGTTATTTTTTATTGCGAAAATGGATTATTCACTCGCCCCCCCCCCCTACATGTCCTGCACATGTCCTACGTGTCCTACATGTTCTACGTGTCCTACATGTCCTAAGTGTCCTACGTGTCCTACATGTCCTACGTGTCCTACATGTCCTAAGTGTCCTACGTGTCCTAAGTGTCCTACGTGTCCTACATGTCCTACATGTACATTTTATATGCCTAGCTTGGGAACCCAGCTTGGCCTAGAAACTAAACTAACTTTCCTCTAAAGTCAAACTTAGAATTTTTACACCTAGTTAAAGGGACTGTAAATATATATTTAAGAGACCCTTAATTCGCAGATGTCGACGCCTGATGATTTTGTCTTTTTTAAAAGTTTATAAGTGTTTAATTCTGATAATTCCTTTTTGTCTTCTCTGAAATAAAATGCTCAAGCCATTTTTTAATGAATTATCAGTTTTTAAAATTACAAACATCTAATATTTGAATAAAGCTTTTAAGGGTACTGTTGTGAATCGGGCATTTCCATCTTTGCATAGAGGATCACGTACAGCTCTTTGACGAACATCACCGTGCTTTAACCGAGTACTACAATCCAAATTTGAGACAAATTTCTCGAGGGGTTCATCAACTATAATCGGACAGTGTAGTCCAAAACATTTATAAAAAAATGATATTTTTACCCTTCATGTGAGTTGTGACCGACATATAAACTGTAGGACGACAAGTCTGTAGAAAAAAGCAGAAGTGAAGGACAAATAATATTTTACTCTCTCTGCAGGACAAGTGACGTGTATAGATTTACAATTCCGTGATGGTGATAAACCAAACCTCTGTAGAGAAAAAAAAGTAGATGTTAGTTCCACATTAAATGAAAATATATTTCGGTCAGGGTTGACCCTCGTCAGTTCTTGTTTCTGTCATGAAGATTAAAAACAAACTCTTATGTGTTTAGGACAAACGCTGATTTCTCCTAAATTTGTCCTGCAAATAAGTGAAAGGACAAGATTGTAGGACAAATGACAGAATACCTTAAATTTTCTGCTATGAAAAACCCTAAATTTTCTCTCTCTAAAATCTGGAAAGAAAAAGTCAGTAATACTTTAACACGAGATATATTTTAAATAATAATTAGCAATGTAATATCTAATTTCCACTAGTAGCTAAGTGTACAGTTGGGGCGTTAAAGGGACTTTTGACTTAATTTCAAGTGAGCCCTCATTTTCAAAGTAACATGTCAGATTCACAATGGTGACATTACACTAGAGTACACTGTGTACGAATGCCGCGAAATTGTTTCCGAAAAATGAAACTCGAGAATTGATATTTCCGTTTTCCTTAATATAACATCGGTTTAAAGGGTACCAAAAATGTCGATCTAAAAATGGAAGTTCACTTGAAATAACATGTACAGTCCCTTTCAGTTCAATAAGGAACAATATCTTAATTACAATTATTAAAAAGTCGAGTTTACGAAACAGAATTTAGGTCAGATCGATTCATAATACATGGAATTTAAAGGGAGATGTGACGATTTTTGGAACTTAACGCCACTAAAATGAGTGGTTGGTGCTTTAGTAGATTAGCTAAACATTTTTAAAAAGTCCGCGAAACTTTTTTCTGTTTCATTACCATGTATTATGGATCAGAGCTGACCTAGGTCTAAAATACATTGAATACACATTTACAAACATATAAATAAACTTTTTAAATAATTTTCATAAATTCAAGAATTTTTTTTTAACAGTTTTATCAAGATTAGAAACGAATTCGATGAACAATAAAACTATGCGTTCACTATATAAACATCAATAATATAAGGAATTAAGTATTTTTCATGCTAACCTCCCAAAACTGGATTTTTTTCAAACTTACAACTATGGTTTATTAACTTTGTTTGAGTTTGCAAATTTATTAATTAGTTTGATTGATATGCTGCTATTTAAACATTTAGCCGGGAAATCATTTGTCTGCAAAATATTAACTTTAAGCAGATTTAAAGCAAAATGCGCAAATTAATATTATGGAATAATGTACATGAAACAGAGTACACCACACACCGTACCGTGAGGTGTTGTACGATGATAAGCGTTGAAATTATGTACAGTACTGCGTTTAAAGTTACTGTACATACTTTTAATACCATAGCACAATAAATACTCGCAGTACAGATTACAGTAAAAAGTACAGCGTACGTACTACGTAGTGTAGTACAACGTGTAGTAAGGTGTACAACACAGTAAAGTACAGCGTACAGGTACAGTACAATTCGGGAATGTTATAGCTTGCATAAGTTCTATGAAATGACTTAAAAATAGGAAAATCTAGAATTTTTCAATAAATAATATTTTAATTAATTTTTAATTTATTCGTCGTCTTGTGGCTCCCCTAGATTCTTCAAATCCTCGAGGAAACCCTCAGGAGTCACGAGGTGGGATCCTCCTAGATAATTAGGGATAATTACAAGTAATTAAGGATAATTACCAGTAATTAGAGATAATTACAAGTAATTAGGAATAATTAGGAGGTAATAAGAGATAAATAGGGGGTAATAAGAAGTAAATAGCGATAATTTGAGATAATTAGGTGTAATTAGGGGGTAATTAGTAGTAGTTAGGGGATAATTAGAGATAATTAGGAATAAATACGGGTAATTAGGAGGTAATTGGGAGAATGGGAAGCAATCATAAGGTATTAAGAAGTAATTAGGCAGCAAATAGTGATTAGTAAAAATAAGAGTAATTAAAGATAAATGAGGTGTAATTAGGGTGTATTTGGGGTATTCAGATAATTAGAAAGTAATAAGTAGGTAATTAGAAGATAATTAGAGGGTAACTTAACAGTAATTGTAGGGTCATTGCAAAGTAATTGTAAGGTCATCGGAAGGTAATTAGAAGGTAATTGCAAGGTAATTAGAAGGTAATTAGAAGGCAATCGGGAAATAATTAGACGGTACTCGGATTAGCCTAATCTGGTTAGGCGGGTCCAAACAACATAGTAAAGTGGGATTTTTTATTTATATTATCTCGTGCTTTGTAGTTGAATAAAAATATGAAATATGAATGAATTAAAAAAATAATTAGGATTTATTAGGAGTAATTAGGGGTTATCAGGATTTAATAGGAGTAACTAGGAAAAATAAGGAGTATTGACAAGTGAGGAATAATGAAAAGTAATTAAAAATATAAAAACTAATTACCCATGATAACCTCCCAGTTTTTTCTATCTGTAGTTACTTCATATGCAGCTCTCATCTCACTAAAATTAATTTTTAAATTAAAAAAAAAAATATATAGAATTTAAAAAAATGAGAAAAAACACACAAATATTTGATGTAATTTAGTATTTGTCGTTTGATATCTAATTTAGAATCAGAAACGGAGGTGAGACGTCAATAGAAATTGTAAATTCAAATAAAAGCCTAAATGTTTCAGTTAGTTAACTAAAACCTCTACCTATTTAAAAGCACAATGAATTGATGTCTTATGATTTTGTCGTCTTCCTTTGTTTTCCGGAAACATTGACGTCTTCCTTTGTTTCCCTGAAACATTGTCGTCTTCCTTAATTACCTGAATATTGTCGTCTTCCTTTGTTTCCCTGAAACATTGTCGTCTTCCTTAATTACCTGAATATTGTCGTCTTCCTTTATTTACCTGAATATTGTAGTCTTCCTTTTAACCTGAAATATTGTCGTCTTCCTTTGTTTACCTGAATATTCTTGTCATCCTTTTAACCTAAAAAATAGTCGTCTTCCTTTGTTTACCTGAATATTATCGTCTTCCTTTTATACCTGAAACATTGTCGTCTTCCTTTTATACCTGATTCAGTGACGTCTTCCTTTGACTACCTGAAGCATGTTCCTCCCACGATAAAGCAAATAATACGCGGCACATTCTTGGTCTGCGCATCCTTCTTATCCTTATGCCACTGTCCAAATCTCACACTTAATAAATTGATATTTACTTCAAAACTCTTTTTTTAAAACTATAGTTTAAGGGAGTGTTCGCAAAAAATTAAAGGGGGTATATGAGGATATAGAGAAAATGGTTAAAAACGTGATATACCCAAGAGCGTTGAGTCCATACTTTATTTATTTCATGGACGCTACGCTATGGATAAAAGACGTTTTAAATCATTTTCTACTTATAAAATCAACAATTAAAAGTAAAATTAGTAGCGATCGATAATTGAATTCAATTCGATATCAGCCTATACCACCTTTCATTTTTTGCGAACACTCCCTTTAAGAAAAATAAAAATATGTTTGTTTATAGTTAATTAAGATACCATCTTTTTTTCAGAACAAAGGGTAAAAAAATAATTTTACAGAAGTCAATGTCAAAGTATAAAAAATTCAAAAAATTAATTTTAAAAACAATTCGATTTATGGAATACAAAACAAACAAAGGTTTTAAAACTTTGGATAATTTGTTAATGGAAGTGGGTTAATGTTAGTAATGCTTTCGCAAATATTTTTAATGCGGATTTCTGGGGTAGAAGTCTTTTCAAGATTTGGATCGATTTTTTTGGAATTTTAAGTGTTCAAGTCAATTAATGAACTGAATCAAGAGTTTTAACATAACATATTTAGAATCCGGATCCGGATCTGCATCCAAATGGGAATGGATCCCAAGCACTAGTTTTAGGGTTTTGTCACAGGAGCACACTGTAAACCTTTTATCTGTGCTGAAATCTAACTCCGACTGAGACTTCTTCTGTCTTTTGGGTCTAAATAACTAGGGTCCTAAATTGGTCCTTGAATAACACCATTGAAATAACTAGGGTCCTAAGTTGGTCCTTGAGGAACACCATTTACTCCCAATAAATTTGTTCAATGAACATAAAACACAAAGTTTATGCAGTGTACACAGACCTATTACACTTAAAAGGTTGATGTTGAAGCTTTGTTTGCTTTCTACCAACATCAAATCCACATAAAATAACATAGCCTCATTTTTTTTGTATTTTTCTGGTTGTACAATTTTTCTTTTAATATGTTTTTTAAAATTATATATTCCCAAAATTCTATTAGACTTAAATTTCATGGTCGGTGGCGTTTTTTTGTAGCTGTAAAAGGGGGGGGAGGGAATTATTAAAAAAATCTATCTCATAAAAAAAAACCTCCGTTTGTGTCTGACCTGTTGGGGGCTTGTCTTAGGTTGGTTCCCTGCCTCTGTCCACTCAGGAAAGGGAAGTGGTTGTTGTCCAGCTTATCATCAATAGCATCCTCTACTATATCCTTCACATAACACAACAATCAATAGCATCCTCTACTATATCCTTCACATAACACAACAATCAATAGNATCCTCTACTATATCCTACACACTACACAACAATCAATAGTATCCTATACTATATCCTTCACAATACACAAAAATCAATAGCATCCTCTACTATATCCAACACATTACACAAAAATCAATAGCATCCTCTACTATATCCTAAACAATGTACAACAATCAATTGTATCCTCTACTACTATATCCTTCACATTACACAACAATCAATAGTATCCTCTACTATATCCTACACACTACACAACAATCTATAGTATCCTCTACTATATCCTACACATTACACAACAATCAATAGCATCCTCTACTATATCCTACACATTACACAACAATCATTAGTATCCTCTACTATATCCTACACAATACACAACAATCAATAGTATCCTCTACTATATCCTACACAATACATAACAATCTATAGTATCCTCTACTATATCCTACACAATACATAACAATCTATAGTATCCTCTACTATATCCTACACATTACACAACAATCTATATAGCATCCTCTACTATATCCTACACATTACACAACAATCTATATAGCATCCTCTACTATATCCCACACAACAGTCAAAAGTATGAATATTAAATTGGACATAAACAATATTCTTGGGATAAAAAATAAATTAAGATGTAAACATGTTTTTATCTCCTTCCGATGCTTTAGTATGAATATTTCATTAGCCAAGAAACCTCTTTACCGTAGGAAGGGGGGATAATTTAAAAAATAAATACACCTAAAAAACAACAATCAAACAATCAATAGATATCCTTTACCTTCACTAGAGGAGTCCATCTTGACATTTGATAAGTCTGCTCTGTCACTCTTTCCTTCCTCTTCATGGTCCAAACCTTCTTCCGGTTTCCCTGATACAACCGGAAGTTGGGAAACATGTAAGGGAACGTTCAATAATTTTTAAAAAGAACAACAGAATTTAAATGTAAATGTCGATTTAATTTTTAAAATATTATGATTGATTTTTTTAAAAGGGTGGAGGGTAGATGGAGAAATAGAAAAACCTTTATAAATGGATAGATAGATAAAGATATATAGACAGATAAATAGATAGATGATACGGACAGATACAGATATATAGAATAGACAGATAGATAGATAGATAGATACAGATAAATAGACAGATAAATAGATAGATGATACAGATATATAGACAGACAGATAAATAGATAGATGATACAGATATATAGACAGATAGATAGATGATACAGACAGATAGATAGCTAGATAGATAGATAGATACTTACATCAACAATGACATTGACTCCTAGGTTTGACATATTTTTAATGATGGTAGTTTGATCTCCAGGAATCTAGAACATCATTTATTAAATAAATTACAATGATATTTGATGATAAATTACGTTGCGTTGATATTTTACATCTATACGTTATTGATATGTTACATTAATATATTATTGATATGTTGCATTGATGTTACATTAACACATTATTGATATATTGCATTGATATGTTACATTGATATGTTACATCGATCATATATCATAATCAATTCATATGTTAAATAAATTACATTGATATTTGATGATAAATTACGTTGTGTTGATATGTTGCATCTATACATTATTGATTTGTTACATTAATACATTATTGATATGTTGCATTGACACATTATTGATATGTTGCATTGACATGTTACATTGATATGTTTTTGTTATGTTGCTTTGATGATACATTGATACATATTATTGATATGTTGCATTCATATGTTACAATGATACATTATTGATACGTCACATTAGTACGTTATTGATATTTTTCGTTGATACATTAATGATATGTTGCATTCATACATTATTGATATGTTGCGTTGAAATGTTTCATTGATATGTTATTAATATGTTACATTGATACGTTATCAATATGTTGCATTGATGTTACATTGTTACGTTATTGCTATGTTGCATTGGTACGTTATTGATATGTTACATTAATACATTATTGATATGTTGCATTGATATGTTACATTGATTCGTTATTGATATGTTGCGTTCATATGTTACAATGATACATTATTGATATCATTGGTTNGAACTATCCTCTCCCCCTTACCTTTCAATCCCCTACCTCCCCTTTCCTCCCATCTAACCTGGTAGTTTTTATGAACTATCCTCTCCCCCTTACCTTTCAATCCCCTACCTCCCCTTTCCTCCCATCTAACCTGGTAGTTTTTATGAACTATCCTCTCCCCCTTACCTTTCAATCCCCTACCTCCCCTTTCCTCCCATCTAACCTGGTAGTTTTTATGAACTATCCTCTCCCCCTTACCTTTCAATCCCCTACCTCCCCTTTCCTCCCATCTAACCTGGTAGTTTTTATGAACTATCCTCTCCCCCTTACCTTTCAATCCCCTACCTCCCCTTTCCTCCCATCTAACCTGGTAGTTTTTATGAACTATCCTCTCCCCCTTACCTTTCAATCCCCTACCTCCCCTTTCCTCCCATCTAACCTGGTAGTTTTTATGAACTATCCTCTCCCCCTTACCTTTCAATCCCCTACCTCCCCTTTCCTCCCATCTAACCTGGTAGTTTTTATGAACTATCCTCTCCCCCTTACCTTTCAATCCCCTACCTCCCCTTTCCTCCCATCTAACCTGGTAGTTTTTATGAACTATCCTCTCCCCCTTACCTTTCAATCCCCTACCTCCCCTTTCCTCCCATCTAACCTGGTAGTTTTTATGAACTATCCTCTCCCCCTTACCTTTCAATCCCCTACCTCCCCTTTCCTCCCATCTAACCTGGTAGTTTTTATGAACTATCCTCTCCCCCTTACCTTTCAATCCCCTACCTCCCCTTTCCTCCCATCTAACCTGGTAGTTTTTATGAACTATCCTCTCCCCCTTACCTTTCAATCCCCTACCTCCCCTTTCCTCCCATCTAACCTGGTAGTTTTTATGAACTATCCTCTCCCCCTTACCTTTCAATCCCCTACCTCCCCTTTCCTCCCATCTAACCTGGTAGTTTTTATGAACTATCCTCTCCCCCTTACCTTTCAATCCCCTACCTCCCCTTTCCTCCCATCTAACCTGGTAGTTTTTATGAACTATCCTCTCCCCCTTACCTTTCAATCCCCTACCTCCCCTTTCCTCCCATCTAACCTGGTAGTTTTTATGAACTATCCTCTCCCCCTTACCTTTCAATCCCCTACCTCCCCTTTCCTCCCATCTAACCTGGTAGTTTTTATGAACTATCCTCTCCCCCTTACCTTTCAATCCCCTACCTCCCCTTTCCTCCCATCTAACCTGGTAGTTTTTATGAACTATCCTCTCCCCCTAACCTTTCAATCCCCTACCTCCCCTTTCCTCCCATCTAACCTGGTAGTTTTTCATGCACTCCTCCGCCAGATGGAGATGTGTTGAGAACTTAGCCAGCTCCTGTACAATCAATCAATTATTTAATCAATCAATCAACAATCAAGCAATCAAGCAATCAATCAATCAAAACAGCCTAAATCAATCATTAAATAAAAACATTCCTAAATCAATCAATCAATCAAGAAATATGTCAATCAATTAATCATTTCAGTATGAATTAATCATTGAATCCATCAATCCAATAATCAATGTGTTAATCAATAAATAAATAAATCAATCGGTAAATCAAACAATTAATCAAAGACGACACCAACCTTCTGATGTTGCGGCATTTTCTTAATCATCTGGGAGAGATCTTTGATGGATGCTTTGTCATTGCTCTGAACTCTTTTTTCCTGAAAAATTAAAAAATAATCTTTATAAAAAAGCTCTACGCTCATATATATATCTCAGCTATATCCGGCCAAAGGCATTGACTAACATTTTTTGAGAAAACCCATGGGTTCCCGAGGGGTAACAAAGGCCAACATTTAAAAAAAAAATTTTCCTTCAAAAATTTAAATTATCTTAATTAGTTTTTTTAAATTCCAGCGGCAACGCCGGACACTTCAGTTAGTATTACATATTATTTAATTGCACAAAAAATGGTCAGAGGTTTATATTTTGTTTTAGATGCATACAACGAGTATATATGAAAAGTTAATCAAATTCTCAATATATATATATGTATACATATGTATATATATAAATATATTTGAATATATTTAAATAAATTTTCCGGGAATATTCTTCCGGCAGGCAGAAATAGAAATGAATATTTTTTCTCAAAATAAAATCCAAAAATACTTTCATTTATAGAGTTTTTAAATCACTTTAGATAAAATTTACGGGAATCCTAGGACTTCTTAGGGGAAATATTATGTTAGAATAAAGAATAAAATATTATGTTAGAATAAAGAATCAAAATATTATGTTAGAATAAAGAATCAAAATATTATGTTAGAATAAGGACATTTTTTGCCCCTTAGATCCGGATCCAGAAAGCCAAAATGTTGAAAATCCAGCGGATCCGGATCCTAAGCACTGGTTCACTTTGAATACAAAGAAACTGATTATTATTTTCAGTTTTTTCCGTTTATTTACCACAAAAAAAAACCCAATAAATATGTTATTTGTCAATAATGGTAGTACAGTACATTAGAAGGACTGTCGCTTTACTACATAGGCCTTATTTAAAGAGGGGAATATGTATGTATGAGCCAAGTTCAATAATGCGTAGATGAAGCAGGAACCGTGTTTAAACCAGGAAGATTATCTGAATTGTACTTAAAGAAGGAGTTGGAGAATATACTTTAGTCCCGCATACCATCTTGCGGGGTTCACATACACTTTATATTCGGCAATGTTTTTATTAATTGGAATAAAATATACAATAATAATAGTATCTTTAGTTGTGCTAGTTGGCTAGTTATGCATTTAGGTACCTTCCCACCTACCAGACTTTTGTCGGGTATACATAACCGATTCACAACAGTGCCCATTCAACCATTAACTGATCAAAATGTGGAAAATAACGTCGTTCTTTTATATTAAAATGTATTTCTGACAATTTGTTCCATTGTTTCTGTTACAGAAATCCACAAGTCACTTCTAAAGCGAAACCATATTTGAATATAATTAATCTTTAAAGTTAAAAATATAATTATCCCATTCATTCTGGATCATACAAAACTTTTAAGCAGTGCTTAGGATCCGCAAGATTTTGGCTTCCTAGATCCGGATCCGGATCCGCAAAAATATGCGGATCCACGGATCCGGATCCCAGGGGTAAAATATCAACCAAAAACTGCAAAAAAAAATCTTTTTTACTCCAAAACACCAAATCTGAACTTTTGAAAAAAAAGAAAGATTATAAAAATTTCCTCATATTTGAATGGTTCATCAAGTTTTAGGATGAAAATAAGCGAAAAAAATAAAATCAAAAATTTGAAATTTTTTTTGTTAAAAAAATTCAGTAAATCTTAAAGAAATGACCCGGATCCGGATCCGCATCAAAATTGAATGGATCCTAAGCAATGCTAATATCTTTTGAGATCATTTCTGTTTTTGACCTGCAAATGTTTTATTTTTGAAATCCCTCCCCAACCCAGCGGAAGAAGGGGAAGGCCGGGGGGTTATTCTTTAATATATAATATAAACCCTCAGAGTACTGACCTGATTAAACTTCTTGAGTTTCTTGGTAACATTCTGTGATACAACAGCAATATGCTGATGTCTCATTTCAACCCATAGATCATCATTCTCATCCAGTAGCACCTAGTAGATATATAGATAGATAGATAGATAGATAGGTAGATACAACAGCAATATGTTGATGTCTCATCTCAACCCATAGATCATCATTCTCATCCAGTAGTACCTAGTAGATATATAGATAGATAGATAGATANTATAAATATCCCATTCATTCTGGATCATACAAAACTTTTAAGGGCACAGATGTGAATCAGACATGCCCCTCGACCACTTCCCTCCCCCATCCCTCCCCAACCTGACGGAAGAAGGGGAAGGCCGGGGGGTTATTCTTTAATATATAATATAAACCCTCAGAGTACTGACCTGATTAAACTTCTTGAGTTTCTTGGTAACATTCTGTGATACAACAGCAATATGTTGATGTCTCATCTCAACCCATAGATCATCATTCTCATCCAGTAGAACCTAGTAGATAGATAGATAGATAGATAGATATATAGATATATAGATAGATAGATAGATGGATGGATAGATAGGTAGATATATAGATACAACAGCAATATGCTTATGTCTAATCTCAACCCATAGATCATCATTCGCATCCAGTAGTATCTAGTAGATATATAGATATATAGATAGATAGATAGATAGATAGATATATAGATGGATAGATAGGTAGATATATAGATACAACAGCAATATGCTGATGTTTCATTTCAACCCATAGATCATCATTCTCATCCAGTAGTACCTAGTAGATATATATATAGATAGATAGATAGATATATAGATGTATAGATAGATAGATATGTAGATACAACAGCAATATGTTGATGTCTCATCTCAACCCAAAGATCATCATCCTCACCCAGTAGTATCTAGTAGATAGATAGATATAGATACAAATAAATTGATAGTTAACAGAGAGATCTATAATAGATCAAACAGAAGCATATATATAGATAAATAAACAATGAATGTATATATATAGGTAGATGGACAAAATTTAGATCTTTTAAATATTTTTTTTTTATTATTTTACCTCTTTCATTGTTCCTGGGTTAGCTTCGTACTTGTAAACATCGTTCTGTATGTCAAGCAGATCAAATGCCATGGCCTAGAATATCAGAAAGTCAAGCAGATCAAATGTCATAGCCTAGAATATATGAAAATCAAGCAGATCAAATGCCATAGCCTAGAATATATGAAAATCAAGCAGATCAAATACCATAGCCTAGAATATCTGAAAGTCAAGCAGATCATATAGCCTAGAATATATAAAAGTCAAGAAGATAAAATGGCATATTCTAGAATATGTAAAAGTCAAGAAAATAAAATGCCATAGCCTAGAATATATGAAAGTCAAGCAGATCAAATGCCATAGCCTAGAATATATGAAAGTCAAGCAGATCAAATGCAGCCTAGAATATATGAAAGTCAAGCAGATCAAATGCCATAGCCTAGAATATATGAAAGTCAAGCAGATCAAATGCCATAGCCAAGAATATATGAAAGTCAAGCAGATCAAATTCGAAGACTAGTCAAGGAGATAAAGTGCCATAATGCAATATCAATCTGGGTGAAATAATAATAATAATAATAAAAACTTTGTCCTCTCGTAAATAAGTATTTTGTAAAATCTGAGCCCCTTTTCAGAAAAATATTGTGTGTTTATATTTTTGGAACATCTACCCTCCTAGATATATAGATAGATAGATAGNCTGACCCGATCCTATGGTACACTACGTCGCCCTAACCAGACTAACATACGACAGGGGTCAATTTTCTTGGCTAACTATGACAAATCCCATGGCGCGTTCAGACTTTTTACAGTACCCGGCCTAATCCTAGGCTTATTTTACCGACCCCACTGGCTTAGTCCACCGCGCCATCTTGGAATATTGACCTGGAATGTAAGTTCATGCAGAAGCGCAGTGGAAGTATCGAATCCTCGATCCAGGATAATCAACTGGGATTTAGCTTTCTCAGGACCCTCTCCCATAGTTGGTTCATCAGCCTGGAATCAATCAATCAATCAATCAATCAATCAATCAATCAATCAATTAATCATGTTAGTTCAAACCAACGTGGTGGTTCAATTGACCTGGTTTCGATTGGATTAGATTCAATCAGCTCAGCTCTGATTTGAAAACTTTAGAATTGTAAATATTGAGTTAATCTTTGGTATGTATCCGGAAAAGTGTAGAAAATTCAACCAAGAGAGTTGCGTTTACAGAATCCTGAACAGCCAATCGGAAGCCGGAAAATTTGAAATTTTTCACGCCATAATGAGAGAACTCTCATTGGTCGGAATCTGGTAGAGTTACTGAAAAGAGAGAAAAAGAGTGGATTAAGCAGGAAATTATAAGTGTCCGCATTGGATATTCAGATAAATCAATTTTTGGTCAGATTTGATCAAAATTTGTCCCACCCCTTAAGAGTCCCTTAGTCCCCCCATCTTTTAGCTTTATGATAACAACCTATTACCTTGTAGGCATCTAGTTTCTGCTGAACAAGTTGGGCCAACTCACCATTCTTCTCATAATCCCTAGATTAGATAATTTAGAAACGAGCAGAGGTATATACTAAAATTGATTTTCCAAGATTTGAGGAAGAAAATTAAACATGAATTTAGTTCCCCAATAAAATGTTTCACTTTAACTTTACCAATTCAGTGCTAAAAGACCCAAACATACATTTCTATGATAATAGTTTTTTTCTATGTTAAAAGTTTTTTTTTGAAAAAGAGGAGTGTTGATTAGTTAAGCTTGACAAAGTTGAATTGGAAAAATTAAATGTGTTTATTTAAACTTTAATGTTTAAAATGTATCGTCATCAAATAAAAAACAATATTATTTTGACAATCTATAAAAAATTAATATGCTTGTAAGTTCTAAAAATAAATAAATATTTTCTAATAATAATAATTAATGCTGCAAAATACAATCTAACTTTAAAATATTAGATCGAGCAAAAAAGGAAAAAAAAACAATAAGACAAGAAAAAAGGGCAATAAGAGAAAGAGAGAAAGAGAGAAAAGAGAGAAAGAGAGAATAGGAGAAAGAGAGAATAGGAGAAAGTGAGAACAAGAGAAAGAGAGAATAGGAGAAAGTGAGAACAAGAGAAAGAGAGAATAAGAGAAAAAGAGAACAAGAGAAAGAGAGAATAAGAGAATAAGAGAAAGAGAGAAAGAGAGGAAGAGAGAAAGAGAGAATAAGAGAAAAAGAGAACAAGAGAAAGAGAGAACAAGAGAAAGTGAGAACAAGAGAAAGAGAGAATAAGAGAAAGCGAGAACAAGAGAAAGAGAGAACAAGAGAAAGTGAGAACAAGAGAAAGAGAGAATAAGAGAAAGCGAGAACAAGAGAAAGAGAGAACAAGAGAAAGAGAGAACGAGAGAAAGAGAGAACAAGAGAAAGAGAGAATAAGAGAAAGAGTGAAAAAGCAAAAGAGAGAAAGAGAGAAAGAGAGAATAAGAGAAAGAGATAATAAGAGAAAGAGATAATAAGAGATAGAGATAATAAGAGATAGAGACAATAAGAGAGAGAGAGAACAAGAGAAAGAGAAAATAAGAGAAAGAGAGAATAAGAGAAAGAGAGAATAAGAGAAAGAGAGAACAAGACATAGAGAGAACAAGAGAAAGAGAGAACAAGAGAAAGAGAGAATAAGAGAAAGAGAGAATAAGAGAATAAGAGAAAGAGAGAATAAGAGAAAGAGAGAATAAGAGAAAGAGAGAATAAGAGAAAGAGAGAATAAGAGAAAGAGAGAATAGGAGAATAAGAGAAAGAGAGAAAAAGCGAAAGAGCGAAAGAGAGAAAGAAAGAAAGAGAAAAAAGAGAAAGAGAGAAAATGAGAAAGCGAGAAAGAGAGAATGAGAGAAAGAGATAAAAGGAAAAAGAGAGAAAGAGAGAATAAGAGAAAAAGAAAAAACAGTTTAAGAGAAAGAGATAAGAAGACTCTAAGACAAGAAGAGCAGAAGAAAATAGACCAGATAGAACATTAAACCAAGAATGCAAGAGGTTATGATGTTGAATTTGTGAAAACAAGATGAAAAGACAGAAAGATAAAAGACAGAAAGATAAAAGGACAGAAAGATAAAAAGACAGAAAGATAAAAGGACAGAAAGATAAAAAGACAGAAAGATAAAAGACAGAAAGATAAAAGACAGAAAGATAAAAGACAGAAAGATAAATTATTTATAAAGAAGCGTTTTGGTGCCCTAAAAAGGCTAACAACCAGGTTTCAAAGTGAAAAGTAACAGACTAACTTTTTAAAGAAGAAACCATGACATTGCTATTGAAAGGAAAACATGATATTTTTCCCCAAAAAAGGTTTTGTTCAAGCAAGCAAAATATACTTTGCTAGATTGCAATTTCAGTCGCAATCTTGGGACAAGTCGACAACTAGTGACGCTGCTCACTAAGCCGCGGAGCCCCCTCTCCCTGAACTCCCTGAACTCCCTGAATTCCCTGAATTCCCTGAACTACTGAACTCCCTGAACTCTCTGAACTCCCTGAGCTACCTGAACTCCCTGAACTCCCTGAACTACCTGAGTGGGTTGTAGTAGAACTGGAATGCATCTGGAATATCCAAAGAGAAAACCTGAAAAATCATAATTTTATTTTTAAAATAATTATAAATCGACTCAAATGGCCAGAGAAAAATTCCTACTTAAAAGAACTGTTGTGATATCCCTTGACCTTATATTAAAGAAAAGGACAAGGTACTCTCGACACCTTCAACTATGTGGAAGATAACGCCGTTTTTCCTTGATTTACTTTAGGAAGAGAAACTACAGTTAAAAATAGTCAGTTTTCACAATTATAAACATGGATATCTAATTCATACTTGATCAGACAAAGCTTTAAAGGGTACCGTTGTGAATCTATAAATGGAGGGTCACATAAGATTATGTTTACATTAACATCAGCACATTTTAAAGCTTTCTTTTATTTCTTATTCCTTATAATCAAGAAGTTTGTCTATAAAAGTGACTTAATGATTTCTCCTACAAAAAGAATGGAGAAAATTGCCAGAATCAGGTTGAAAAAAATTTGTTGAAAAATATAAGTTAAAAAAAAAACGAATGTATCTTCCACATTTTTGATTAGGTTTAAAGGGCACCGTTGTGAATTGGGCATGCCTTTTTTCTTTTTTTTAAATAAAGAGTTTCTTGAGATTACAACCACAGTACCTTTGAAGTCCTTGGGTTTGGAGAAAAGACAAGCTGAGCTTTGTGATAATTAAACATGTTTAATTTATTATTGAAAAAAAAAATCTTTTTCTGACCATTACTGAACAAGGACAATGGTGGTTAGTTTGCATGCAAAACAGTACAAACAGCTTTTTAGTTGTATACAGGGGTATATATTTTCAGGAAAAATTATCCCTCCTTCTTCAAATTAGTTTCCCCCCAGTTTCTTAGTCATGTTAAAGAGGTTGAAAAAAACTTGCTACACCCCCCCCCTCTAAAATAATCTTTAATTCTAGAAAATATATACCCCCGGGTTTATGAACCATGCTCTAAAATTTAATCCAACTAACCCAGGTTCTAGTGAGGAAAGAATACTATTTTAATCACAAAGTAGTCGCTTCAATATAATAAATCCTTTTGATTATATATCTTAACAATAAATCTGCTTTTCTGTTTAAACTCATGAAAACCGACCCCTGATTTCCTGCTATCTGCATTTTTAAAGAAACTTTTGTGCACTTTATCATTATGGCTCATTTCATGCTAAATTTCATTATTGCAATGATATGTACAATCATTGTTCTGTATTGTTAAATTAACTGTATATTCTAGCATTTGGTACAAAATTTAATGGTTTATTAAAAAGAGGAAAATGAAGAAAATATAAGGTAAAATATTGGAAAACATACAAAAAATTATGAAAAACTAGAAAAGAAGAAAACATTTGAATCTGATAAAAAAATGTAAAAATGTTGAAAATAAGTAAATGAAATCATGAAATGAGATTGAAACTTTTGGATAACAGAGTTCAAACTCAAAATCAACCAGAGAAATTATGAGTACGGGGAACCATCATTTGAAGGTAAAAAAGAGCCATTTCAATGAATAGTGATTCCGAACATTTCTTTTTCCAAATGGATTAATTTCAGCGGGAAGAAATGATTTAATTTGAAAAATTTTGAACAAAGAGAAATGAGAAAGTAGAAACGAATTAACCATACAAATGTTCCAACCTCTCCTAACTCTACTGGAACCTACTAACCTGAGACTCATACGGAGTGAACGCAATGTTAATCTCCTTCAAGGTTTTTATTCGTTTTGCCGCCAAGGAGTTACAAATCTCCTTAAACCTTTCCTCCGGCAGGGCTAGCATGCGAACAAGTAACATTAAGTACAGCGCTAGTCCAAAGCGGGGATGTCAATTTTCCAAAGGGATAAATTTCGAGATTAGTTTTGAGATTGAAATTATGCTGTCTCTGATGTTGTTTCACAAATAGATTAAACATAATTACAAACTGAACATATTCATCAGCATTTAGTTGTCATGCACCATCTTTATTTGGAAATAAGAAGATACTTAATTTAAAACGGAAACACAGTTTTTTTTGGTTGTAAAATGCAAGGTTTTTTGTTTTATAAGTTTCCCAAAAGTTTTATTTGTAAATGACGACAGAGTTAAAAAAAAGACTGAAAGACTGGTGCAAAACATAAGAACAAGTAGTTAACACTGCTTCTTTGTAAATTGCCAGATGATTGTTTTTTAACGAACTTTGTGAGTTTGCATTTATAATAAGTTGTTTGAAGACAACAAGACCTTTTGTTGATTAAAACCCGGATGTGTTGCTGGAAGACATTGAGAGGATGATATGTTTGTGAAGAAACAGACAAGATGTTTATTTACAACAACCTGATGTGTCTGTGTTAGAAACAAAATATCATGCAGCGCCTTTGAATTAAAGATTTATAACGAACACCAAGTTTGTTTGTAAGCATAAACCAGGGGTATATATTTTCGAGAATCCCCCTTTTCACGCATTCACAAGCTATGGAGATAAAATTGAGGACCTCCTTTTAAAGAGAGTGTCTGTCTAGACTTCGTAGTTGAGCTGAGAGTGCAGTATTGTTGAGAAATTTTTTAGAAATTATTTAAGACCTTTCAGACATTTGTGCACATAATTGCTAAGTATCATTTCAAAATCGATCTTTAAAATCCATTGGTTCTCGCCCTCAGGCAAGTCGTGGCGCTGCATGTCTGCCCGCAGCTATTGAATTCGACATGACTGTCTGCTGGTTGTGGTGCAGCATGCAGGAATACTGCACTCTCAACTCAATTACCAGGTCTAGCCAGACACTCCCTTTAAAAGCATTTACAACCTCATTTTGATACCATCAACCCAAATAATAATTTCGCTCTTTTTGAAGGAGAGGGGATTTTTCAAGAAAATATACACCCCTGTAACAACAGCTAGAACCTGAGATTCATATGGGGTAAAAGCAATGTTAATTTCTCTTAGAGATCGGATAAACTTAGTAACTTGATGCTTGCACAGTTCATTAAACACCGCTTCGGGACAAACTGAACATATTAAAGGGAATGTTCCATCATTTTTTATTGGATTAACTAAAAATAACCAACTGGCCCCTTACTTTTTTAATCCAGATTTTTTTGGGATAAAAATAATTAAAAACAATTCTAAATTAAGAAATTATTTTCTTTTTTATTTGCAGGTTTATAGGAGACATTAAAAAACTCGTTTTGTAATGATTTCAACACAAAATTGCGCATTTTGTAAAAAATTTTAATCAAAAATTGCGCAATTGTTAAAATATTCTATCACCGTCACCTTCACCAAGTTATACCATATTAGTAATCATAATGTTAGTCATAAGTAAAGGAGATTGAAAATATCTTTGATTTTCAATCTTCATTGGGAAAATTCAAAACCTTGATTATTCATTGATTCCTTAAATAAATGCCACCACCAAATCAGAGATATAAAGAAAGAAAATCTTAAATCTAAATTAACTTAACCCGTGAATATTTCAAGTGACCATCTTTGCAAATACGGCAACGGTATCCTTGGAACCTTCATTTGAATAAAAATGTGGAAGATAACGTCGGTTTTCTGACGCGAATAGTGTTATTTCTGTGAATTTCTCAATTGCTTCTTATACGCAAGAAAAGCACAACTTCACAAGTCACTTCCGCTGAGAAACCGCAATTAACAATTAACAGTTTAAAGAAACATAATCATTGATATCTAATTCATACTTGAACAGACAATGCTTTTAAGGGTACCGTTGTAAATCGGGCATTTTTACATGGAGGGTCAATTGAATTACGCTTACAGTGCCTTTAATAATAAATTACGCTTACAGTCCCTTTCAGATTAAGAGTTTCTAAAAAGTGACTTTACAGTGTAGACATAATTACAAGTAACTGTCTATTTATTAAGCTTTGTTTCATCAAGAAGGAATGATATATCCATGTTTTTAACTTTAAAAATTAAATATTTTACACGTGTTGGTTCCGTTAAAAAGGTACTTTTGGATTTGAAACAGAACAGAAAAATGCGAGAGAACATAAAAACGAAGATATCTTCCAAATAAAGGTTTCGTTGTGAATCAGATGAAACCCTCTTTTTTTAACATGAAGGGTAACTAAAAATCTAAGAAAAACTTCAGGATTAAATTAGGGATGGATTAGTTTAGTTTAGAACAAATTCAGAATTATATTTTCTTTCCCTAGATCCTCACAGGTGGATATAATGTTCTGTTCTTTCCTGGGTTAATTTAATAAAGGGTTCTTCAGCTGTAAGGGTATTTATTTTTATACTTTATATTCAGGAGAGTGTGGGGCAAGGGGATGATGTTACATACTTTTTTTAAACTGGTAACCCAACATTATCAAAACCCCTTTAACATTTTCCATCCCCAGTTTATTATAGCAGAAATAAATTGAAAAGGAAAAAAAACAGAATTTTAATTAAATGAATACCCCTAATTTCAGTGTTAAGGTGGGCAGGGGGTACAGAACATTATATACCTCTTAATCCACAACCAATGTACTTTAAAGGAACTGTCGACATAATTTCATGTAACTTTTATTTAAAGAAATGTCATGAACGATTCACTACGGTACTCTTCAAACCTTTATCTGATCTAATTTGTAACGTAGGTTGAGAAGTGTTTAATTCTGATGGATTTTATGCAGTAGAAATGCACAAGGAACTTTTGTAGAGAATATCTATTTCATTCTTGATCGAACACAATATTGAAGTGTACTGTTGTGAATCAGACATCCCGTTAAAGGATCACTTGAAATATACGTGTAGAGTCCCTTTAATATTCCCTAAAAAAATCTTTAATAGCCCATAACCTTTTTGTGACTAAAGCTAAATATCTAAAAACTATATTTTTGAAAAGCCCTTGAAAAATGTATGTAAAAACATGTGTCACACTTTGATAATTGTTAAAAACAAAAAAAAGGGGGGACAGAACATTATATTCCTCTTTATCCACAACCAATGTACTTTAAAGGGACTATCGACATAATTACAAGTAACTTTTATTTAAAGAAATGTCATGAACGATTCACTACGGTACCCTTCAAACCTTTATCTGATCTAATTTGTAACATAGGTTGAGAAGTGTTTAATTCTGATGGATTTTATGCAGCAATTTATGCAGTAGAAATGCACAAGTAACTTTTGTAGAAAATATCTATTTCATTTTTGATCGAACACAATATTGAAGTGTACTGTTGTGAATCAGACATCCCGTTAAAGGATCACTTGAAATATACGTGTACAGTCCCTTTAATATTCCCACCTTACTCTCGTAGGGAATAAATGAAACATTAACTTCAACAAAAGATTTAAAATGTTTCACTGCTCCACTAGCAGCCAATTCTTTAAACAAGCTTTGGGGCAATGCTGAAAACAAAAATTATTAAAAATAAAATAAAAAGTCCCCCCCCCCATATTTGGTTTAGAACAACAAACAAACAAACAACAGCTGATACCTTCAGTGAAGTAAACGTGGGCAGCTTTGTACTGAGTTCGATTCTGACTCTGAAATTAAAGAAAATTATTTGACAGGGAAATTATAGATAATCCCAAGGGAAGGTAATTAAGCATCATAATATCCCACCAGATAAGTAAACCAGAGGGAAATTATAAACATCCCAATTATATTAACAGTCAGTACTTCAGAAATTGTTATGGGTGCCACATGAATCATGATAATGATTACTTCATGCATTAATTGATGTAAAATAATGCATGAGTGGGAAAAAAAACATTAAAAAACAACAAAAGTCTAACTTGTTTTCTCTGTAAGTTTCCTAAAATTTTAAGCAAAAATATTAAAGAAAGTCAATTTTTACAACGCATTTGCTCGTTCGTTGTTTTTTTCTCGTAAACGAACTAAAAATTTACGGTTGTTGCCGTTAATCAACGGAGTCTTCAGTTAATTTTCAAAAGATCTGTTGTTCGTTAATAGAACATTGGCCAAATAGATTATCAAGTACAAAAGGAGGCAACAGAGAAATGGACCAATTATACACGACGTCACAAGTGTCAAATATAACAAGGTAAACGAAATTTTCTCACATTAGTTGGCATGTTTTCCAAGATTAAATAAAAAAGTGTAACACAGAAACTAAAGAAGACATAAAATTGCACTTTATTCTAAAATTATTACTATTATTAATAATTTTGTCAGACACAAAACTAAATTGACACGTGTGACATAAGAATACAGCTGAACTGAAAGTGCACACAAATTATACGTTGCCATCTATTGCACTAGAATCTATTTGAAAGTACATGAAAGTACATGAAAGTACATGAAAGTACATGAAAGTACATGAAAGTACATGAAAGTACATGAAAGTACATGAAAGTACATGAAAGTACATGAAAGTAACTAACCTGAAAATCACCCATGAGGCAGCGAACACTGTTTTGGTTTGGAGTTATTAAATAGATAGCCTCCATAGCTGGCATTGGCTCCCTTTTCTTTTCTACTGTCTCAACAACTAGATAAATATATAGATAGATAGATAAATAGATAGGTAGATAGATCAATAGATAGGTAGATAGATCGATAGATAGATAGATAGATAGATAAATAGATAGATAAATAGATAGATCGATAGATAGATAGATAGATAGATAAATAGATAGATAGATAGATAGATAAATATATAGGTAGATAAATAGATAGGTAGGTAGATAGATAGATAGATAGATAGATAGATAGATAGATAGATAGTTAGATAGATAGTTAGATAGATAGATGAATAATATTAAGAGAGATACAAGAAAGATAAGTGAAAAGATAAATTGATATATATATAGAGATAGATAAATAGATAAGGATAGATTAATAGGTGGATAGATACATAGATAGATAGCATTGTAGATAGATACATAATTAGATAAATGTAGACAGATAGATAAAGAGGAAGAAAAGGGGAGGAAAGAGAAAGAAAAGGGGGAGAAAAGAGGAAGAAAAGGGGGAGAAAAGGTAAAGAAAGGAGAAAAAAGGGGAGATGAAGGGGGAAGAAAAGTATATGTTGGGATAATGTAAGAAACAAGGGGTTTAAATGTACAAAAAAGGGAGAGGAAAGGAGGATACAATGTGAGCGGAAAAAAGAGAGGGTAAGGGGTAAAATGGGAGGGAAAAAAGGGGAATAATGTGATGGGCGGAGGGGGGAGGAAATTATATTAATGAAATTAATATTTACTTGTAATTCCTTCAGCAGAGAGTTCATGCATTTTAGTACAAGCAGAGACCATTCTCATACTTAAATCATCCACAACCTAAACAATCAATCAATCAATCAACCATTTGATCTATCAGTCAATTAATCAATTAAACCATCCTCATACTAAGATCATCCACAACCTGGACAATCAATCAATCAATTAACCAAGCGGAGACCATCCTCAATCTCCCTTCTTACGACATTCACAACTGGCAAACAATCAATCAAATTTATTAACTATTTATCCTTTCATATATCCATTTCTTCCATTTAATCAATCAACCATATCAATAAAAAACAACCAACCAACCAACCAACCCACCAACCCACCAACCATCCAACCTACCAACCAACCAACCAACCCTTAAAACCAAGCTTTCTTTTTAAAAACCAATAATTCAATCAATCAATCAATCAATAAATCTATCAATTTACTCACAAGAACCCTCCATTCTATCTTTCCCGGTGTCTTGTTGTGAGCTTGAACTGTCGCCCGTATCACGTCATTCATAATCTCTAAACATAAACAACGTTAGTAAATAATAAACAGGGGGTTCAACGGGTGGGATACCTACCTGTCAGGGGTGTATAAAAATAAGCTGTTTTACTCCCCTAAATAAAAAATCATATCCCCTCCTTCCCAGGGGAGGCGTAATTCTGAAAAATAAATACCCCTGGATCCTGTTTTTAAACAAATTAAAAATATAATCTAATGAATCAAGTAGTAAGCTCTGATTGTATGTCCAATCATAACTCTCAAACCCCTGGACTGATTTGCCTCAAATTCAAGGCTTGGTTCCCAAACAAATAAACAATATTAGTAAATATTCTGTAATCAAAATCATTTCTAGACAAAAACAAAAATTATTTTTTTTTAGTCCTAAAATGTCATGTTAGTAATAATTGAGGCCCCTATAGTAGACTCTGTATCCAAGCCCCCAGACTCTCCTGTCCGCGGCGCTCAGTCCAGAAGTTGTCTTAACCCAACCTAACCCCTGAATTTGAGAAGCACTGCTTCACAGATAGGGTCCAGGCTTCCATACAGGACCTTCGTAATGACTGACAGCAGGACACTGGACACTGTGAGAGGGCGCTTGTCCTTGACAGGTAGAGAAGGGCTTTCTTGTCGATGAGTGTCATCTTGTCGACTGCAAGTGACTTGCCAGCCATCACCAGCTGCCGCAGCAACCTCCTTGACTAGCTGCTTGTTTCTGCAGCTGAAGATCTTTGACCGTTGGCCTGAGAAGATTTGTTCAAGTTCTAAGAGTACAATCTCCTCAATTCTGGCCCTAGCTGTAGCCAGAACCCCATCAGCATCATGAAGAGCTGAAGGGCTTCCAGCCTTCTTGACAGCATTTGGAACAAGAAGCCAAAACTGCTTGGAGGTCATTGATTTCATTAGCCTGAGCCTGTTTCTACGAATCCTTCTCCTGAACAGGGCCCTTTCTCCAATCTGGAGTCTGAGAGCTGAGCTATACTTGGTTAACTCGGCTCCCTTCAGCTCTCCCACCCCACCCGGGGGGAACCCAACAACTCTCCTCTCAATGGATAATCTCCTGTCCACTTCCTCTGCCCGCATGCAGCAGGCCCTAGCCCTACCCAGAGCTTTAGTAGGGACAGATGACCTTTTGACAGTCTGAGTAGGTAAATCGGCCTGGTCAGCAGCCAGTACCAAAGTATTATGAAGAGCCTCACACATCTGTGCGCAATCCAGGCCACCCCAGTCGAAGTTCTCACAAAAGGTCATGAATTTGAATTGAAAAAGGTCCTTATTTAGTTCTGTAGGGCTAGGCACACAAATCTCCTGAAACAGGAGCATCAATCACCTTGGCACCAACATTAAGGGAGAAACTAAGGCAGGAATAGTCACTACCTGGCTGGTACTGGTTGAGCTCATAAACCACCATGGAGTGCACCAACTGCAATGGGCTTCCCCACTCAATGACCAAGTCTAGAAGGGAAACTGAGTTGGCGACCACTCTGGTAAAGGTGCCTGTGCACCTGTCTTTGTCAAGCTGAGGTCATTGTTGTACACAAACTCCCTTATCAGTCAACAATTGTAGTTGATGTCAGGATTGTTCCCTACCACTCCTTGCTCATCACACCTGATGTGGCCATTAAAATCTCCAACTGGGAGGCATGAATAGCCCTATTCAGTGAGAGCGACCATTTCAGCCTGAATCATGTTTAGCAAGTCAGCATTCCAAACAATATGATCCCTTCCTTCCATGTCAGCTGCCATATACACAGAGCAGGTAACCAAGTTTCGACCCCCTCATGCACCGTAACAGGCCATCGCAGTTCCAAACGACCAAGTTTATGACATCCCCCCTCTCCCTTCCCTTCCAAAAGTTGAGGCAAAGGAATTGTCTGCCTATTCCCCCTATTGCCGCTCCCCCTTGCAATTCTATATCGACTTCTCTTCCATCTCATGGCTTATCCTTAAGCACCCCTGACATAAAGTGGGCTATAAGAGACTTACAAAGTACTCTGAAAAAACACCTTGGTGAGAAAAAGACAAGCCCCTCCCCACACCATAAAATAGGCACAACCCCAATGAGGTCAAAGAAGAAAGCATACCCAGCCTAAGGAACACATGAACATACACTGAAAAGAATAAATTGGATTTATTTATTTAATTATGGGTTAAAAGAGCCCCTAACCATAGAGCAAAGGTGAAAGGCTTGAATGAGCCACTGAAAAACACAGAGCATGATAATCATTTTAAACTAACTCTTTTTGTAGAAAAACACAGAGCATGATAAATAGGTTTTATTGATACATTCAATCCAATAAATAAAATATAAGGTTTACACAAAAGAATAAAACATCTGAGGAATGGAGTATAAAATTATACAATGAATAATAGTGACATCTGAGGAATGGAGTATTACCAACCAACCAACCAACCAACCAACCAACCAACCAACCAACCAACCAACCAAGCTTCCTTCTTATAAACCAATAATTCAATCAATCAATAAATCTATCAATTTACTCACAAGAACCCTCCATTCTATCTTTCCCCATGTCTTATTGTGAGCTTGAACTGTCGCCCGTATCACGTCATTCATTATCTCTAAACATCAACGTTAGTAAATATTAAACAGGGGGTTCGACAGGTGGGATACCCCCAGATTAGTGTGTAGAATCCTATCAGGGGTGTATAAAAATAAGCCTTTTACTTCCCTAATTCATCAAAGATCATATCCCCAGGGGAGGCGTAATTCTGAAAAATATATACCCCTGGATCCTGTTTTTAAACAAATTATAAATATAATCTAATGAATCAAGTAGTAAGCTGTTTGAATGTCAAATCACCCCTGGACCGATTTGCCTCAAATTTTGACTGGGGAACTCGCTAAAACATAAGTTCAAGGCTTGGTTCCCAAACAAATAAACAATATTAGTAAATATTCTGTAATCATAATAACTTTCTTTTTTCAATAAAAAATAATTCATGTATTCTATTCTCTGAAAACCCAGTCTTTCAATTTGTGCCCATTTCTAACACTCAGTGTTAGAAATGGGCCAAGTGTTAGTTATGGAACTAATGTCCCCTGTATTAGTAAATATTCTGTAATCAAAACAATAACTTTCTTTATTCAATAAAAAATAAAAAATAATGTGTACAGATGTATTCTATTCTCTGTTTGCATCTAATTTTGATTGGGGAACTCGCTTAACTCCCGAAATGTTCATAGCTTAGTTTTAAAGTTTAAAGTTAAGAAGTTTACAGGCAAAGCTAGGTTGCCCAGCTAGCAAACAATATTAGTAAATAATAAATAAATATGCATAATTTCTAAACAAAAAGTCAATCAATGTAGTTTAGTCAGGAATTTGTCACATGTATATAATTGGTTATGTGGCCGCAGCGCCCGGCCCCCTAGCCTGTCCTAGCCGCGGCGCTCAGACCCATATTGTCTTGATTACGAAATCACATGACCATAATCTACAATGTATCGAATTTGTCTCTCAAGATAAGTTAATTTTACTCCTCTTTCTTAAAATCAAACATTAAACCAAATGTTTATAGCCAGTCTTAACCTTTAAAATGGAGTAAAAAGTTTTAAATATGTATAAAAAAGAACTTACTATTTCCAACCAATGTTTTGAGAGCCATCTTGAAGGTGTAATATCTCCAAACCTTCGATCAATAGTATAGAGGCTCCAACTTCAATTGTAGGCTGATAACAACCTCCCGTATTGACTCACATGCGCACAACTTGAAAATTTTGTTTCTGCGCATGTTGATGAAATTGAGTATATAACATTCACAAAAATATTTTTAAATATTTAAAAATATTTTTGCTGGTAATTTCATTTTGAAAAAACATATATCCAAATAATTTTTTTTATTTTTTTATTTTATTGTTAACTACCCGTGTTTTCTGTCTGCTAGAAATGATGCGCAGAAAGATATTTTAGGTTTCTACGCATCTCTCTGTACACTTTTCTGTGTACTCAAATACAGTGCAGACAGATAAAATACAGATACAAATCTGTTAGCCGACAATTACAGGATCGTAATTTCGAGAGAAAAGGTAGATTACGACAATTGTGTTGAGCTGGCAACTTTTGAATCAATTATTTCGCTCTTAATCGGATTTAAAATGAGTTAAATGTATGCTTTCATTGGCCAAAAGTTCAAAACATTTAAATAATTTTTACTATGTTTTGAACATTTACATTAAAAATGAATTTTAACCGATTTTATTAAGTTTAGACCTTTTTTTAAATAAATTTCAGCTGAATGGAGAGAACAGTTATACACCTGTCCATCATATTTGAAAGACCTGGATCAAACTCACAGCTATTTTTAATATTATTTACTGAGATATTTTAAAAATTGTACATTGAGACAGACCCCCCCTTGCCCTTGCAAGACAAAAAATGCTATTTAAACGTCTAACTAATCTATTATTGTTTAAATCTATTTTTGTTTTAAAATGCATGTTATAAACCTGACAGAGTTCCCTGTACACTGATAATAAAAAATTAAATTGAACAAAAAAGTGTTTTGATAAAGATTTTTTGGAATTAACAGGGTTTGTTTATAACTCATCATCACTAAGTGACCTATCATTTATAGAGTGGCACATCCGATTCACAACATTACCCTTTAAACTATTTTCTGATAAAGGATAACAAAAAATATCAATCCCAGAACTACACCCCTGGATAAAGGTTATATGGTACTGTTATGAACTTGACTTGCCATGGCTGTAAAAAGAGAGCCCATTATATTTTAAAGTTATCATTAATTTATTGTATTTTGCTCATAGATGAACTATAAAGGTAGTGAATACGAGGCTGGGATGGCGCCTCAAAGGCCCCGAAGATCTAGCCAGCTCAAGATTGATATTGAAGGACTTCCTGATGGGAACAGTCATGTTAATGTCATGTGTTTTGATCTAGGAAAATGTTTGATTGATTATTTGATTTACATCAGATTTCTTTGATTGATTGATTAACGTTTATTTCTATGTGCATCCAAAGGCGATCACCTTAAATGTAATTTTCATCTTCCAAGTCGTAATCTCATCAGTAATTTTCATCTTCCAAGTCTTAATCTATGTATATACTTTGCTTGTTTGTATCTGATAAACGTCAAAACAGCTGAACCAATCAGGCCTAAATTTTGTGTGGGACATCACATGCCCCAGGGAAGGTTTATGGATTGTCAGAATTGAAAAATTTTGCCTGCCAAGCATTTCAAGTTGCTTAAAGCTTGGTAAACCCATAAAAAAATTCCTCAGAATTTTTTGTTAATTGTTTTATAATTTTTGAAGAGAAAATGCTCTCAGATATTTAAGCAACAATTCAATTTTGAAATAGAAGATGGGCGCGAAGTATCCTGAAAGCCTAGTCTATTTGTAATTACTCTTTCAGTGGGACATTATTAACTGGATCAGAGAAATTTTTTAGTTTTCAATTCTTAAATCAATCAATCAATTTATTTTTTAGTTTACTTCACCCGTCCAGCTCAGTTTATTATTTTATCTTGTGCATTATTTTTTTTCTACCTTCTCTATGGATATTTCCAGGTATATTTTTTTCAATATTTTTGATGTATTAAGAAAATTGTAGAAATGTAATTTTAGGAATTAATTTTTACCCTGCCTGGATTTCGGGGATATGGTTGGTATCTTACTCTCATCCAGTTCTTCTACTATTCTATTTTTGGAAGGGTAAGTTAACCATTTGGTCAATATGGTTTTAATAGAGTTACAATAATATAGTTAATAATATACAGGGTGTCCCACATCATACTAGATCGTCAATCAGTCTAAATTACGATTTTCGGGACTAATCAGAAAGTTTAAGAAGAATGAATCATCTTGAAAAATTGAATAAGGCTAAAACAAGAATTTTCTTGCTGAAAATACTTAAAGTTTTTCAAGTATTATGGTTTTATTTTAGCGTTAAAACTTGGAGATAATCTAATATGATATGGGACGCTCTTTATTTCTTTGTTATCTTTTAGTTGGAGATGATGCTACGGAGTAAACATCTAAACATCTAAACATCTAAACATCTAAACATCTAAACATCTTGATATCTAAACATCTAGATATCTAAACATCTAAACATCTAAACATCTAAACATCTAAACATCTAAACATCTAAACATCTAAACATCTAAACATCTTGATATCTAAACATCTAGATATCTAAACATCTAGATATCTAGACATCTAAATATCTAAATATCTAAATATCTAAATATCTAAATATCTAAATATCTAAATATCTAAATATCTAAAAAATATCTAAATATCTAAATATCTAAATATTTTAGAAGATTTGTGTATATTCCTCGAATAAATTTCCAGCAGGAGAAACATGAACCTGGTTCTACTCTTAATGTTTAGTCCCAGGAGCTAATATTGATATGTCAAGGGGTAGACTATGTTGCCCCCCCCCAGGGGTTAATATTGATATGTCAAGGGGTAGACTATGTTGCCCACCCCCCAGGGGTAAATATTGATATGTCAAGGGGTAGACTATGTTGCCCCCCCCAGGGGTAAATATTGATATGTCAAGGGGTAGATTATGTTGCCCCCCCTCCCACACCCAGGATTATGCAGATGTGACATTTTAAAAGATGACTTTTGTGCCATACTAAATCATTTTTTGCAGAATTATCAAGCATTGTAATTAATTTAATTGTGTTGATATTTGCATACAATCCCTTCATTTACATTATTTTATAAATATAATATTATCAAAATAAGGAGTCACGGAAGTTCGTAGTAAGATTTATTCGTAGTGAATTTATTTTCACTGGAGGGGTTTGAAAAAATACTTTTTACCATTTAAAACGCAGGGTGATTTTACATTCCCCTGGAGGGATATCTGAATCCTTCCAGGGGAATTGTAACCCCCCTGGAAAAATATCTGAATCCCTTCAGTGGAATTATAACCCCCCTGGAAAGATATCTGAATTCCTTCACTGGACTGTAAATCACCCTGCATAAAGTTTTAAATTTTAAAAAGCATTTTTTCAAACCCCTCCAGTGAAAATAAATTTCTCCAGTGGTCTCCAGTAGAATCAAAATCTTACTACGAACTTCTGTGAGCCCAAAATATGTTTATACAAAAACCTGTGATTGCTATGTTTGCTCAATTCTATTTATCTTATGTGATCCCGATAAAACTATGAAATATAACGACGACTTTAAATTGAATCAATAACATCAGATTGTCTCAATGTTGCTTTCCTGTTCCACAGTTTTATGGGGATCACTGTATGCACTGAAAACTTTTATTTAGGTTTTGTAGAGTTTCAGTGGTATAGATAGTGTTATAATCTCTGAAAAACTTGTAATCCAAATCTTTATTTTTTTATACTTTAAAGATTAGACACTAGGGGTGTTAAATTTAGTGAAACTTTTCTAAAATCATTTTACATAAACAAAATAGTATTTCACTTGGAATTCTAAGGCATGTTTATAAAATCCATTTTTCACAAAATTCAAAATGTGCCCCTCAAATGGGGTTTAAGGATAAAAAATCACTAGTGTTAGTAAAATGAAAAATTTGACAATCTTAATAATATGGGTAGTATGCATACGCTTGAAAACCGGGGTTCAAAACAATTTACAGAATTGAAAAATATTGAAAATTGGGCAAGTTATGGTCAAAAATAGATGTTTTCTTTGAATAAATTTCATTATAGTACTAAAAAATGTCTTTTTTGACCTTACTCAGTCAAATTTCAATATTTTTCGATTCAGAAATTCAATTCGGTTCTAATGATACCTAATTCAATAAGTATTTCAAAATTTCATTTTCACTTATACTTATAATTTTTGTGAAAAGTATATTTTATAAACATGTCTTAATATTCCTAGTAGAATACTTTTTTGCTTCTGTAAAATTGTTTCAGAAAAATTTCACACCCTTATTAGATACCCCTTGTACAATGTAAATTTAGTGTAATATTACTTAAAACACTGTTTTGACCTGCTGGCGCACTGTACTGCACTGTACTGTACTGTACTGTACTGTACTGTATTCCACTATTTTGAACCAAAGTTATGTTCTCACATAAATTTAAAATTAAAGGTACTGTGGACGTTGTTTAAGTTTAAACTCTTTTCATAAATATGTTAACTGTCCCTTTATGCCTGTGTGTACTTGTTGTTGATATTATTTATTCAGTTTAATAAAATTATTATTTAACAGAAATGTAAAATTTTAATTGTGAGAAATTTTGGCAAAATGTGCGGATATCTACATCAAAACTAAACCAAACTTTTCTAAATGTTTTATTATTAAAGGACGCTGAGCGTAGCTTGAAGTGACTCCATGCAAAAAATGCATTGCCCGATTTACAACAATACCCTTTAAATCCTTATTTCATCAAGTATGAATTAGATATCCATGTTTTCTTTGTTATTATTTTGTTTTTATCTTAATTTCCGGTTCCTCTACTTGCGCATTTTTTGCTTATAAGAAGCAGTGGAGAAATAATCGGAATTAATTAAATACTTTTTTAATCTAGAAAATCGACGTTTTCTTTCACATTTTTGATCAGATTAAGGTTTCAAAGGTACCGTTGTAAATTGGGCATTGTCATCTTTGCATTTAGGGTCACTTGAAAGTACGCTTACAGTCCCTGTAACAAAAACATTTTATTATTTTTTCACCTCTCACAACAAAAATGTCCTTCTCTCAACGCCTTTTAACAATAACTCAATTAAAATCATTTATTTACAGGGCTACCCATAGAGAAAGAAACCGGAGAGGCGACTGTACATAAATATACTCAATTGAAATCATTTATTTACAGGGCTACCCATAGAGAACGAAACCGGAGAGGCGACTGTACATAAATATACTCAATTGAAATCATTTATTTACAGGGCTACCCATAAAGAACCTAACCGGAGAGGTGACTGTACATAAATTTACTCAATTAAAATCATTTATTTACAGGGCTACCCATAGAGAAAGAAACTGGAGAGGTGACTGTAGATAAATATACTCAATTGAAATCATTTATTTACAGGTCTACCCATAGAGAAAGAAACTGGAGAGGTGACTGTACATAAATTTACTCCATTGAAATCATTTATTTACAGGGCTACCCATAGAGAAAGAAACTGGAGAGGTGACTGTACATAAATTTACTCAATTGAAATCGTTTATTTATAGGGCTACCCATTGAGAACGAAACTGGAGAGGTGACTGTACATAAATTTACTCCATTGAAATCATTTATTTACAGGGCTATCCATAGAGAACGAAACCGGAGAGGCGACTGTACATAAATTTACTCAATTGAAATCATTTATTTACAGGGCTATCCATAGAGAACGAAACCGAAGCTAAGAGGCGACTGTACGGATTCTATTCAATATTTTTCCTCTATCCTTAGCCAAATCTTTTTTAAAAGGCAACAAACATTAAAGTTCACTGATGACTGTACGGTTTTTTTCAGTGTTTCTTTTTATCTGATTTTCTACAGCTTTAATCATTCTATAGAATATTCTCTTCTCTGTAGCTTTAACCCAGTTTTCTTCCAATTATGAATACTAGGCTTTTAGGGCGCTTCGCGCCCATATTCTATTTCAACTTTTAATTGTGGCTTTATCTCTGAACATCTTCTCTTTGTACAGTATAAAACAAAAACAAAAAAAGTTTGCGAATTTCATAATATTTTTTGCGCATTTTCAAAATTTTTCAAAAATAAAAAACTTTTAAACAAAAATTTTTAAAATTTTGATCATTCATAAACCTTCCCTGGGATCACGTGAGGTCCCACAAAATTTTTTGGCCCGATAGGTTCAGCCGTTTTGACGTTTACTGGATTCAAACAAACAAACAGACAGACAAGCCAAATTTATAGATAGATACACCTCTAAAACTGTATTTAACCATTCTATAGAATATTCTCTACTCTGTAGTTTAACCCAGTTTTCTTTCAATTATGAATATACACCTCTAAACTATATCTAACCATTCTATAGAATATTCTCTACTCTGTAGTTTAACTCAGTTTTCTTCCAATTATGAATATACACCTCTAAATACTATATTTAACCATTCTATAGAATATTCTCTACTCTGTAGTTTTAACCCAGTTTTCTTCCAATTATGAATATTCACCTCTAAACTATATTTAACCGTTCTATCGAATATTCTCCTCTCTGTAGCTTTAACCCAGTTTTCTTCCAGTTATGAATATACACCTCTAAAACCTATCTTTAATATATAAATGTTTTCAAAAGTAACTCTCAGATCATGAAAAATACAAAATATTTTGAAATATCAACTATTTACGAATGCGTCGAAAAATAATCGATGGCTACTGTTTGTAATATCTGAATGATTTGTTTGGAATTAAATTGATTTGTTTACGATCCGAGTTGAATGTTGCATCTTTCCGAATTTGTATGGACGCTGCGTTCTTCGGTGTGAGTCGTTTTTAACAATTTTCTCCAGACGCAACAGATAGAAGTAAGATTAGTAGCGATTAAAAGCGCTTTTTTTATCGCATTAAGCCTATACCCCCTTTAATTTTTCGCGAACACTCCCTTTAACAAGTTGATTTCCAAGATACTATTCACAGTGCACTCCAGCATTCAGAAGGACATTTTGGTGACTTCATAGCTTCTCTAAATTTTGTTTTTTTGAATCACTTCAATAAGAAGTTGTACTTGAAGACATTTGAGATTTTAATCTTGGGTGAAAGAAACTAAACACTTTCCACAAATTCTTATTTTGAAATCCCAATATCTTTGTAACTTAATGTCGTAGGCTTTTGATATTTCAAATTGTGAATTCATTTAATTCAAATAGTCAAAATTTGAAATATCAAACGGTTTGCGCCATCAGGTTGCAAAGAAATAAAGATTAAGAATTAGATTTGGCGTAAAACTAATTTCTTTCTGACGGCACAAAATGTAAATAAGATTGCTTGAATGCTGTCCTTCCTTTTCCACAGTTTTATGAGTCTCACTGTATGCCAGGTTAATATTTTTACGGACTGCCAATCTTGATTTAGGAAGAAAAAAGTATACTTTTGCTTGTTTAATGAACACTTTTTCAATCTTTTATTTGCTCGTGCTAATCGGGAATTTCTGTATGAAAACCTAAATTTTCCTCATGACATAAATGTTTCTCTCTCTACAATATATAAACCTTCTCAAATATATTTTTTATGCATTCAAGCAGTTTTTCTAAAAAAAATTGTTAAAAATGAAAATTAATTGAGTCTTTGCCACAAACTCAAATTATCTTATTCTTATGTCTTTGCAACCTGATGGTGTAAACCTTGGATATTTTAAACTTGGATTATTTGATGTAGTGGAAGCCATAATTTAAAATATCTAAGGTCTACGACATCGGGTTGCAAAGATATGGAGATTAAAAATAGATTTTATGGCAAAGACTCAATTCTTTTGAACGCGCTAGAAATAAATATAGATTTAGACATCGTTAAAAATTCAAGAACAGTTTAATTTCCATCTATTACAACTTTAAATAATATTCTTTAAACCAGTTCTTCTTGTGTCAGTAAATTCAAGAACAGTTTAATTTCCATCTATTATAACTTTAAATAATATTCTTTAAACCAGTTCTTTTTGTCTTAGTAAATTCAAGAACAGTTTTAATTGAAGTTGCGTATACTCTGCGTACATATTGAAACCAGTTCTCTCTGGGCGGAATTTGTAAACAAGAATAGATGCATCAGTGTTTGTTTAGTACCCGAGGAGGATAAAAGCATTGAATTTTGAAAATTTTGATAATTCAAATAATAGTTTCCTATGACAGAATATTTCATTGATTTTTTTATGCGACATCCATCTTGTGTTTACATTACCGCCCAGAGACTGTACACTGCAGTACATCAGATGCGTACACCTCTGAAATAACTTTCCTTGCATTATAACCTATCATCATTCTTATTCTTGTGGAAAATACTTATAGTTTTTCAAGTATTATGGTTTTATTTTAGCGTTAAAACTTGGAGATAATCTAATATGATATGGGACGCTCTGTATTTATTTGTTATCTTTTAGTTGGAGATGATGCTACGGAGAGAGACACGAAAGGAAATGACCACTTTGATTATTTTGAAAAGTACAGTAAATAAACCTTACATTTTGTTTAAAAGTGGGTTGGGGGGAGGATTACTGGAAGTTAGATTAGATACCCTTAATAGCTTTGTCTTATCAAGAATGGATACGCTATTCATCATCTTCTCTTTGTTTATTTATAAGTGATTTTTAAAGACTGGTTACTGGAAGTTAATCTCTTTAAACACATTTCCTAGAAAAGTTACCTTTGTGTTAGGTTCCTTTAAAAACCTATGCTCTGCTGGCTATTACCACTGTGGCTACCATGGGGTTTTCTAATGCAAGCTTGGAATATCTTAATTATCCTACCCAGGTCATAAGGAATAATACAGACAGAGTGTTTCAATGAAATCTCAAATTTTCATCAAACAAAATTTGTTAGTGCACTGGAGCCAAGTTAACCTAGTAGTTTTATTCGTCAAATTGAAATTTATCATTCATCAACATAAGTTAAATTTGGCTCAGTGCTCCAAATAATTATGTTAGATGGAAATTTTACATTTTTCAGTTTGTGATACGGTTTTTGATTCATTTTATGTCATTGTAATCCTGGTTTAATCTTATATTTAAGTCCTGTATTCTAACTCTACTCACCGTAATCCTGGTTTCAGGTTATATTTAAGTCCTGTAAACTGATCCCAGTTCTGATTGGCGGCATTTTTATACAAGGAAAACGCCCACGTGTTTTAGGTAATATTCACAAAACAAAAACGTTAATCTATATAGCTATATATATATTTATATCCATAATTGTGAACAGCTGAGCTGATAGAGCTATTTAACATGTCCATGTTTTTAGATTTTGTAGCTGCTGGGTTCATGTGCCTAGGCCTAATAATATTCACACTGGCAGATAGCCAGGTAAACTTTATAGGGCCTTTACATTGAGTTTATTGTTATTATTGATGCATGATGTTAGGTGTTTTTGATGTAACCGGAGTAATAATGATCTCCTTGGCTCTGTTAAATAGTTGATGCTATTATTGATGCATGATGTTAGGTGTCCCCTGTGTTTGAAGTAACCGAAGTAATAATGATCTCCTTGGCTCTGTTAATTAGCTGATGCTATTATTGATGCATGATGTTAGGTGTTTTTGAAGTAAACTGAGTAATAATGATCTCCTTGGCTCTGTTAATTAGCTGATGCTATTATTGATGCATGATGTTAGGTGTTTTTGATGGAACCGGAGTGGTAATGATCTCCTTGGCTCTGTTAATTAGCTGATGCTATTATTGATGCATGATGCTAGGTGTCTCCTGTGTTTGAAGTAACCGGAGTGGTAATGATCTCCTTGGCACTGTTAGCTGATGCTATCATTGGAAATGTCCAGGTATAAAACATAACAAAACCTGAACTAATGCAATTTTATGAAATATATCTGTTTAGGAGAAAACAATGAGGCAGTTTAATGCCAGTAATTCAGAGGTAAGATTATTAATATTAATAATTATAACATGATGTATTGGACCACTGTATGTTTAGGTTGTACTGTACAGTTATTCTATTGGATTTGTTTATTTATTCTTCCTTGTGGCCGTTTTTACAGGTAAAATAATATTAAGATAAGCTGGGCCTCATTGTTCCTGGATTCTTGTTCAGATATTGCCTCTGCTATTCACTACTGTTCCTACTATCCTAAACAAACCTATGGATATGCCTTTATTTTCTCCCTCACAGGATACTTAGGCATTCAGGTAAGTCCTTATTATTTTTTTTGATTATAATGTGTTATGATTTAAATGGCAAATTCAACCAGTAGTTAATGTTTAGATTGTTCTTGGGCTAGTTCGGCAGTTTGGAGCATTTCTAGCTGTTACAGTCACTACATTTAGGTGTTATTATAATATTATTATTATTATTATTATTATTATTATTGTTGTTGTTTCAAAAGATACTGGTTTAAGTGTGAGAGTAGTCCAAGTTTGGTTTCAAAACCAACGAGCTAAAATGAAGAAAATGCAGAGAAGGTAAATAAGTATTTTTTTAACTACATATAACATTGTCATTGAAATAATTTTATTCAAGAACTTTTTTATTTATCTATAAATATTTGGGATTATTAAATGTGCGGTGCAATTATAATATTATTTGAAATACAATCTTTACCTGAAATTATTTTCTTAAATCCAAACTAACATTTCCATGCAGAGTCTTACAAGATTTTCAATCAAAATTTCATACGGAACGACCAAGGTGTTCATGACTTATGAAACAACGAGTGCAAATTTTTTGTTGGACCTCACATGGCCCCAGGGAAGGTTCATGAATAATCAAAATTAAAAAAAATTAGTCTCCAACAAATTTCAATTTTCATTAAATTTTGAAAATCCACGACATTTGTTTTATGAAATCCGCGAACTTTTTGTTTGTTTTTGTTTTACAACGTATACAATATACATACAAAGAGAAATGTTCACAATTAAAAAAGAAAATGGGCGCGAAGGACCCTCAAAGTTTAGTCTCATGAAGTCAAAATAATTTGAAAAAAATATGTATAGAAGTAAAACGGATAAGGACGGAAAACCAGTAGAGAAGGAAGGAAAGAAGGAGAAAGAAGGTATTTGACAATAATTGTCTGTAAACTGTATATTTAAAGAGATTGTTATTGTTATTTTAAATGACATTCTATTCTATTCTATCATGCTGAAGATAACTTCGTTTTACTGGATTGAAAGGTGTTATTTCTGGTAATTTCTCCATTGTTTCTGAAGCAAGAAATGCGCAAGAGAAATCACAAATGAAAAAAAAAACAGTTTTATAAGAGCCAAAACATGGATATCTCATTTATTTTTGATTAGTCAAAGCTTTGAAGAGTATAGGACTACTCACTTGAAATTACGTTGACTGTCTCTTTAAGTTTGTGTGCGTGAGAGTATTGTAGTGTGTGTGTGTAAGGGTGTGTTTGTGTGCATGAGAGTATTGTAGTGTGTGCTAGTGTTTGTGTGTGTGAGTGTCAATATGTGTGTTTGTGTACAAACAGACCTAAGGATATATATATTATACAGTTTCTATTTGCACACAGCTCAATATTCTATCTATCTATCTATTTATCTATCTATCTATCTATCTATCTATCTACCTGTCTTTAAATCTATTCATCTATTTATCTATCTATCTATCATATGTTATGTCTATCTATCTATCTCTACATCTATCTTTCTCTCCGTATCTCTATCTGTTCAAATTTATCATCTTATTTAATATTTCGTATTTAACAACATAAGCTAACGGTTGGTATAATACAATTGCAGCAATTTTTCTAACTTTCAGACTTTACTCTATCTCTTCTCTAACCTATACATTAGCCCTGGTATTCTCTAGGTCTAGTAGAATACTATTCTAACCTAGACATTTGCCTGGTATTCTCTAGGTCTAGCAGAATACTATTCTAACCTAGACATTAGCCTGGTATTCTCTAGGTCTAGCAGTATACTATTCTAACCTAGACATTAGCCCTGGTATTCTCTAGGTCTAGCAGAATACTATTCTAACCTAACCTAACCATTCTCTAGGTTTATCTTAATACTATTCTAACCAAACCTAATTCTTCTCTAGGTCTAGCTGAACACTATTCTAACCTAAGATAACCATTCTCTAGGTTTAGCTTAATACTATCCTAACCAAACCTAATTCTTCTCTAGGTCTAGCTGAACACTATTCTAACCTAAGATAACCATTCTCTAGGTTTAGCTTAATACTATTCTAACCAAACCTAATTCTTCTCTAGGTCTAGCTGAACAATTTTCTAACCTAACCTAATTCTTGTCTAGGTCTAGCTGAACACTATTCTAACCAAACCTAATTCTTGTCTAGGTCTAGCTGAACACTATTCTAACCAAACCTAATTCTTGTCTAGGTCTAGCTGGAGATGGTGACTCCTACTGTGACTCTGAAGCCTCCCTGGATGAATCTTGTTATGATAACCTAGAGGAACCACTGTCCCCACCTCAGGACCTTCAGCCACCCCTAGATATCAGGCATCATGAGGTAAAAAATTCAATAAAGTTTTTTTTGAATTTTGAAAAGAGTCTTTCAATAAAAATTCATTTTTTTTTAAATGATAAACTTTCCCTCGTCACTTTTTGTTTCATTTTGAATTTAATTCTGGTAAAAATAAATCTGGAAAGTTGTAAATCGGAAAATTATACATCTGGGAATTACTTGGAGCAATTTGGAAAATTGTATTTTTTGGAAAGTTTCAACTTGAAAATTTTACATAATAATAATTAATAAATACATTTTACCTAGTTCAATTTATTAAAAGTTTATATGAGAAAAATGTTACATTGGGGTCCGAATTTAATGAATTTGAGCCGCGTCTTTAATCCGCCAAAAACCGGTTTCAATTGAGCGCCGGCTTAAATCTTGAAACATTGAATACAATTTTAAGTGCATCCAACCATATTTGAGCTGCGTCTCAAATTTAAGCCGTGGCTCAAATTCATTAAATTCGGCCTTGGGATAGGTTTCAACCCCGTTTTCCCGTGTTTAAAGGGACTGTAAACGTAATTTTGAGTGAGTTTTCATACATGGATCAGCATGTTCGATTCACAAGAGAACCCCTAAAGGCTTTGTATGATCAAGAAATGCTTGAGATATCCATCATCTTCTGTTATAAAATTGATTATTTTCAACTCATGGTTTCTCTATAAAGTGAGTTGCTGAAGAAATAACAGAGTAAGTTGCCATAATAAAACACTTTTCTTTTCAAGCTAGAAAGACAATAATATTTTTCATATAAATGATCAGTTGACCGTTTAAAGAGTTACTGTTGTGAATCCGGTATGTCCCTCTTTAGAAGGTCACTTGAAATTATAACGGAATTCTCCGATATTTTGTTGACAGCTTTGAGCTGAAATTTTGAATTATTTCTAATCGATCCTTCATAAAGTTTATTGTTTATTTAGGAGGAGAACCTGAGGCTAAATACTCACCCTGTATCTTCACACTTCCTTCAACCCAACCCAATAGACAAGCTATACCTCATGCAGGACTCATACTTCCAGCACTA
>NW_019396978.1:111292-119633 GCF_000591075.1 Eurytemora carolleeae | reverse complement strand
AGGGTCTGAGGAGGTCGGCCCGGCGTCTAAGACTAGGTTTCAGACTCTAAGATTCTATCCGGGTAGGGCTAAACTAGATTAGGAATGTTAAGCTGGTTTGATTATAGGTGTCTGTACTGTTTCTATTCTTGGGGAGTATAATGGTCACTTTCTCACAGTTCTTCGGCAATCCCATCAGCTGTATAGTCGCAGGCGACGTTGTTCCAGTGGTAATTTTACTGCAGATATCATTGCTGGAAATATAATGGCTAGAATTCTAGTTGCTAAGTTACTGCGTTTCTAGCAATTCTGTTTCAAGCAATTAAATCTACAGGGTTAATAGAAAATCGTACAAAGCCCCCCATTCACATACTCCTTTGCAGAAATGTTGTTTTATTTTATCACCATTATTATCATTTTGCATTTATCATTATCATCATTATTATTATTAGAGTGTGATGAATACCTATTGCTGGATACACTCAACATTTACTTTACCCAAGATGGAAGTTGGTTACCAGGTAACTGGACAGAATGTTCAAATCAGTCCCTTTATATTTTTGTATCAGTGGAGAGATTTTTTAAATTGACATTAGGTTCTAAAGATTATAGGAATTTAATAGAAAACTATGGGCAGGGGCGGACATAAGGATTCTGTAGGGGGGGGGGTAAANCTGGGGGGGGTAAATAACCCCAATAACCCCCCTTATGGCCGCCACTGACTTTGGGTGAAAATCAGTGTTTTTGTAATTAATAATGAAACGATTGATGTTTAATTATTGAGTTTTCGCGAAAAATGAAAGGGTGCTTAGGCCCATGATATCGAATTAAATTCGATATCGATTGCTACTAATTTTACATTTATTTGTTGTGTATATACTAAGAAAATGGGTAAACATGTCCTTTACTCAAAAGAGTGCAGCGTCCATACAAATTCAAGGAGTTGCATTAATTCACTCAGATCATAAATAATTCAGATAAATAAATATACATAATTACCATGTACTATTTAAACAGCGATTATTTAGCTGCTACGTTATATCCTTAAAACATTGATATAAATTATGAATGAATGACGCAGTTAAATAAAGACTAAGGAAGCATGATCAAAAGGTAAAAATTTTAAAACCAAATTTAAGGGTTCAGAGTCATCGTTTTACTTTAAATATGGGCCCATCGAAACAATAATTTAACTATTTTTATTTCTTTTATTCTCAGATGCCTCATCCTGGTGTAGGAGCATTACAAGAAGATACAGAGAGATATGAAACCCGATATTATCAATGGGTTTGCTTTACTCTATTTTTTCAGGGAATCTTTACAATGTCGTCTTTTCTTAAAATATGAGATTCAGAGAAACTAGGATTACGGGGTTACCTTAAAAAAAGACTGTAAAGACGACCAAAACTGTGAAAACCAAGATCAAATTAAGTCGCGCATTGAAAACAGTTTTTTAATGCAGCTTATTTAATAAGAAAGAAATAAGTATACCACTGAATCATAAATTTAAGAAATCTCAAGTATAAAATCCGTACGATCGTCTCTGAAATTAAATCTTTTGCGGGTAATCCTGTAGATTATACAGTCTATCAATTTTATTATTTTTTTGACAAACAAACGTGTATTATTAAAATTAAAGGAATCTGAGATGTAAATAAGCGAATGTCGGATTCACAATAACGTGCACCCTTTACCCTTTAAATCGGATTTACAAAAAAGGAAGTTGTCGTCGTTTTTCTGTGCTGTGCTTCGGCTTGGATCGAAATTCATTAAACCGGTTTTTGAACTCAACTCTATGGAAAATAAATGCAAGTTGAATCCGAACGCTCAAGCAGTAAATAAGGCCCAACAACAGTTTAGACCTGAGTCGTATTTTCGTGAATATTTTTAATCGCTGGCTCTGAAAATTTAATAAAACTGTCTAAATTTCCTTTTTTAATATTGCTACATTGAAACCCTTAAAAACGAATACATCGGAAGAATTTATCAAATGTCGTCTTGACAATTTTTTGTTGAGTTGTATACTATATAACGTAAATTTCATGGTATTTGCGAAAATAAATAAATAGCCATGAATATGCGGGAACAGTTTTAAAGAGGTCCATATAATCATTTAATTAAAAAAACAAATATCTGCAACATTCCATTATCAGAAAGTGAAGAATACGACATTTGATTATTTCTTTCTATGTATTCGTTATTAAGGGTTTCACTGCACATAAATCCGCAAGTGACTTTTATAATCACAATTGAAAATTATCAATTTTCATATAAGAACAGCACTAACTTGTTCAATCAATAAACAGAAGAGTGGGGTTAAAATGATAGATATGCATTAGATCTATATGTTTGCTCAAATTCTCTCTTCGTTTTTTTATTCAAAAGTTGAACGAATGCAACTGTTCGATTTTTAACGATTTTTAAAAAGATTCTCTTAAAGGCGTTATTTTTTCTTGCTCCTTATCAGCTTTGGAAATATTGGGAGGCGGGGAAGGTAATTTTTTATAGCCGGCCAAACGGCTGGACCGATTGGGCTGAATTTTTTTGTTGACACTCAAGGGTGGCCGGGGGGTTGCTTTGATGCAATTGACGAGTTTGCAAGCTCTAGAACTAATCAAGAGCCAAGTAACAATAAGTAGTTAAACAGACCGTAACTAGTTCAACTTCTTCTCGTTGTTTATAAATTCCTACCTCAGGTTTCCCGGCTTATTCCTCGTGATTTAACTCATGCTGTATCAGATCCAAGAATGCCCTTCTTCGCTACTCCTTATAATCTGGTTCAGAAGCAGAAACTACATGGTAACATTGAGCATTCAGGAGTTTAAACTCCTTATAATCTGGTTTAGAAGTAGAAACTGCATGGTAACATTGAGCATAATATTCAGGAGTTTAAACTCCTAATAATCTGGTTCAGAAACAGAAACTACATGGTAACATTGAGAATATTATTCAGGAGTTTAAACTCCTTATAATCTGGTTCAGAAACAGAAACTACATGGTAACATTGAGAATATTATTCAGGAGTTTAAACTCCTTATAATCTGGTTCAGAAGCAGAAACTAAATGGTAACATTGAGCATCCTATTCAGGAGTTTAAACTCCTTATAATCTGGTTTAGAAGCAGAAACTTCATGGTAATATTGAGCATATTATTCAGGAGTTTAAACTCCTTATAATCTGGTTCAGAAGCAGAAACTACATGGTAACATTGAGCATACTATTCAGGAGTTTAAACTCCTTATAATCTGGTTCAGAAGCAGAAACTACATGGTAACATTGAGCATATTATTCAGGACTTTAAACTCCATATAATCTGGTTCAGAAACAGAAGCGTTATGATAATATTGATCATATATTGATCAGGAGTTTAAACTCCTTATAATCTGGTTCAGAAACAGAAACTACATGGTAATATTGATCACACTAAAAGGACTATAAGCGTAACTTTAATATGTCTTGATCAATCCTAACATCCAAAATGAAAAGTCAATTCTGAAATTCAATTTCAAAATTTGATGAATGTCAAATGTCTAGCTGGAATCAGTGAGATCAAAGATTATTTCAAGAACCAGAATGCCAGGGACTATATTGAACAAAGATACTTCCTCTACAAGGAAATTAGAAAAATCTTATTAATTAGTTGATATATATTTAAACTTAGAATAAAGAAAAAGGAATTGAGTCTTCGACACAAATTCAATTTTTGTAATCCTTGTATCTTTGCAACCTGATGATGTAAACCTTTGATATTTCAAACTTACATTATTTGATCTAACAGCATTCATAGTTTGAAATATTAAAGGTCTACGACATTGGGTTGCAATGAAATTGAAATTAGAAAATCAGAGTTTGTGGTAAAAACTCAATTCCTTTGTATCTGCGGGACTCATGCTTCGCTTTAATCAAATAATAATGTATATCTGAGTAAAATAATGCCAATCTACAATACATGATCTCGATATTTTTTGTGACAACTTTCAGAATAATGTGCTTAAATCCATTCATTTTAATTAATACTCCCGTGGATAATTCAAGAAGAATTTATTTAATCCATTGATATTACCCATGGATAATTCAAGAAGAATTTATTTAATCTATTGATATTACCCATGGTTCATGCTGGGATTCACGAGTCCTGAACTTTTTACAAAGGAACTGACTATTTGCCACACATTCTGATCTTCTAATACCTGTATCTTTGCAATCTGATGGTGTAAACCTTCAATATTTCAAACTATAATTATGTGATCTAAAAGAATTCATAATGTGAAATATCAAAGATCTCCGACATTGAATTGCAAAGATATTGTGATTAGAAAATCAGAGTTTGTGGCAAAAACTAAAATTGTTCAGAGTTTATTGTAACTTTAAAACATTTAACAGATAAAAATGGGATTAAAATTTACATTCAATTGACTTTAAAAGCAGTACATCTAAATCAAGGTGTTGAGTCATTTCATAGAAAGACTTTTCATAGACAGGACACTACATAAATAGGACACTTCATAGACAAGACATTTCATGGACAGAACAATAAATTGATAGGATATTTCATTGTGACATATTTTTATATATTTTTATATACCCCAAACCTTAAATTTTCTCTGAAAAAATTGCTTTTCTTTCTTTAAAATTATCTATCTATAAACGTTCTTCTATGTCTATAAAAATCTACTCTGTCTCTGAAATATCCTGCTTGTGGAAAGTCCTGTCTATGAAATGTCCTGTTTATGAAATGTCCTATCTTTGAAATGTCCTATTTTTAAAATGTCCTTTACTTGAAATGTCCTATCTTTGAAATATGCTATCTTTGAAATGTCCTATCTTTGAAATGTCCTGTCTTTAAAATGTCCTACCTTTTAAATGTCCTATCTTTGAAATGTCCTATCTTTGAAATGTCCTATCTTTGAAATGTCCTATCTTTGAAATGCCCTATTTTATAAATCTATGATTTTGTTATCTGTGAAATGACCATCTATGAAATGTTTTTCAATGAAATTACCAAACACCTAAATCAGAGTTATTTTCTGTCGTTCTTGGTAATTTTGAAACTTAAACATCTGATGAAACAAAATAGAAAGTTAACGGATTTTTGTATTAGTTTACAGTGTGTGAAATTCTTAACTTCGTCAATGTTCTTTTCCAGATATATTTCGTCAACTACTTTCTTGGGTAATTTTTTTAAATTTGTCAAAATATACCTCATCAAGATTTACTTTGTAAACTTTTTCTTTTTAAATTTTATCAAAAAATTTCTCTTTCAAGTTGTTGTTCTTCTTTCTTTCTGGTAATTTTTGAATTGTATCTTGATGTACTTCTTCTAGATCTATTTTGTTCTTTTTCTTAAAGGTATTTTATTTTATTTTATTGTGATCTATCTATAAATCTTAATTTTGTAAGCATCTTTCAAAGGCAACTTTAAATTCTAATTTTAATTCTAATTCTTTAAAAGTAAGCACTTTTTCATTGACGTGCTTTACCAAAAAAGTAACAAATATATATATTTTTTTTTTTTAGAGGGGTCTTTTCAACTTATGGAAGTGATGTGATCAGCGTGAGTCAGGTAACTCTCATAATCGTCATCATTATCATCATTATCATTATCCTTATCATCATTATCATCATCTTTATCTTTATTATCATCATTATCATCATCATTATCATCATCATTATCATTATCATGATAATTATCATTATAATTATCATTATCATTATCATCATAATTATCATTATCATTATCATTATTATCATAATTATTATCATCATCATCATTATCAATATTATCATCATTATCCTTCTATCATCATCATCAATATCATCATTATCATCATTATTATCATTGGCATCATTATCATCATTATCATCATTATCATCATCATTGTCATCATTATCATCATCATCATTATCATCATTAAAGTCATTATCATCATTATCATCATTATCATTATTATCATCATCATCATCATTATCATTAGTATCATCATTATCATCATTATCATCATTATCATCATCATCATCATCATTATCATTATCATCATTTTCATCATTATTTTCCTTTTGATTTTTATCATCACTATCCTCATCATTATCATTATCATTATTTTATCATTATCATCATTATCAACATTATCACCATTATCATCATTATCATTATTATCATCATCATCATCATCATCATTGTCGTCATTTTCATCATCATCATTATCATCATTATCATCATTATCATCATTATCATCATTATCATCATTATTATCATTATCATCATCATCATCATTATCACCATTATCATCATTATCATCATTATCATCATTATCATCATTATCATCATTATCATCATTATCATCATTATCATAATTATCATTTTTATCATCATTATCATCATTTTCATCACTTTCGTCATTTTCATCATTTTCATCGTTTATTATATAATAATACAATTATCATCATTGCCATAACTATTATCAATATAATTATGATTATATTATAATTATAATTATAATTATAATTTGTCCAATGTTTAGGAAGACCCTGAATTACGAAATGATGCAATGGACAAAGTTTTTCCGAAGGTAAAACTTATATTTTTCCAATTTTGAAAGAGTTTGTCATTTTCTTTAAAAAGAAATCTGAGATTCGATTCAAAAGAAAGACGGTTGGAGATTTAAATAAAAACATTAAATTGGTTCAATATTTTTAAATGGACTTCCGTTGTAATTTTATTTGAATTGAGGTATATATTTGATTCACAATGGTGCATTTTCTAGATTTAGCTGATCAATATTATAAAGGGTATCGTAGTCATTCTTGATGAGATATATGTAGTAGGATACATTGTGAATCTAACATATACTCCTTAAAATAAGCCCGGTTTACAGTACAGTTCCTTTTAGATATTCAAATCTTCGAAAATACATGAAAAATTAAAATGTTTCGAAATTCGAGGATTTTATGCTTGCTAAGAAAGACAACATTGACTCTGGTTCCAAATCATTCTCTATTAGGTTGCCAAGTGTACCTTTGAGAGGTATGGACCCTCTGGCACTATTGAGAATGCTGATGGACTCTGCCTTCTTCCTCTTAATATTCTAAATGAGAAAATTTATATTGTTCTATGGTTTTGGTTTATTGCGTTAGCAACAGGTTAGATCAATTATTATGTAAATCAAATTTTACACTTTTAAAGTAAATGTAAGCGTAAAATCAAGTGAGCCTCCATCAAAAGATGACAATGCCCGATTTAAACATTTGTTTGATCAAGTATGAATTACTTATTAATGATTATAATTTACAAAATTGATTACGTTTCAAATGATGTATCTCTAGAACAGACACTTGCGCATTTCTACTGCAGAAAAATGTATAGCAATGATCAGATTTTAGTATTTTTCAAATTAGAATAAGGACAGTATGATCCGCTACCAGTTAATGGTTTCAAGGATAACTGTGTAAACCTGGCATTGCCATCTTTGCCATGAAGGGTTACTTATATAGTCCCTTTCAGGGTTACTTGAAACTATGCTTATATAGTCCCTTTCAGGGTTACTTGAAACTATGCTTATGTAGTCCCTTTCAGTGCATCTTAAACTCTATTCTCCCTATTTTTTTGGAACCCCCACGTGAATATACATCCTACAATAAAATCATGAAACCGAGGAATTTTCGCATTCTTATGTTTTTAATTATGAAATGTTCCTGTGAATTTATCAATTTAAAACTATTTATAAAGAGTTTCTTAAAGATGGTTTTACATAGAAAAGCAGATAACTTGATTTAACCTTGGAATTGACATATTTTATTAGTTTAAAGAGGTCTGTACAGTACAGTAAAAGGAAGAACAAAGCCGACATTCATTTCACAACTTTGTTTTAAAGTATCTGGAGTCCAGCTTGTGTGGAGAATGGGAACCCTGTTTTCTAGAACAGTCAGAACACATTACCTCAGGTTTAGGTTTTTTCGAGGATTTATACAAAAATGTATTTTTGCTTTTGCTTTTTATCGTCTTCGTAATGAGCTTTAAAAATGGAGCTTAAAAAATGTAGTTTGGCATCATCAGGATTGCAGTGCTTATATTACAGAAATAAGCAAACACATCAAAAAAAATTGTTAGACAATGAATATATAAAATAAATAATACATACAAAACAACTTTTAATAAACAAAAAAAAACAAGAAAATTGTGTAACTTTTACAGCAAGTAATTTTTTAAATGAATAATGTCAAAACACATAAAACTTAAAAAGACAAGAAAAAAAACAGATAACTATACCTTAGTCTTTTGAAGAGTATTGAATGACTGGAAAAGGGTTGACTAGTTTATGGGCGTATGCAGTGGGGGAAGGGGGGGGGGGTTGAAGGGGTTAGA